>NW_007737324.1:40082-41960 GCF_000696425.1 Galeopterus variegatus | reverse complement strand
TTTTAGATCACTCATTCATGCATATATTTATTAATTCATTCAAATTAACTTTATTTTTTTTTTCATACTTATAACTTTCTGAAATCATCCTCTTTATTTTGTTTACTCATTGATGTGTTCTTGTACTCCTATCTCTACCTTCATGGAATGAAAGGTCCCAGAAGACAGGGACGTTATCAGTTTAGTTTATGGCTATCTATCATATTACCAGATTATCAATAGGAATATAGCAAATGTACAACTTTTAAATGAGAGAATAAATTGAATAACAAGCTGATAAATTTAGCAACCATTATTTAGCACCTACTTCATACAGAGTATTTTTGGATTACAAAGATGTACTTGTTTGGCACCCCTAAGCAGAGGAAACACACCAAAAGTTAAAGCATAATTTGATATGTTCTACTAGAGAGACATATAAGGAGTTCACAGAAGGCATAATTCTAAGTAAATTTACCTTTTTTAATTCTTACTGCTTTTCTCATAGACATTACTTTGAAAATTAATCTCAACTTTTGTTTTAACACTCAGTCTCAACTTTTTTTAATGAATTTAGCATAAACCCACAGTTTCTTAAGGAGCTACAAGTTTTGACTTTGGTTACATAGTTTCTGGTAAGATTTTTGCGAGGGTTGTTCAGAAAGAAGTGTCATCTGGGACAGACCATACTAAGTCATCTTCTTGAAAAGAGGGAAGCGTATAGCTAGTCAAACAAACCACCAGGAAACTCACAGCCCCAGGAATGCCCCTGATGGTACTGACTTCAGAATTATTCATAACACCTGAAGTGTATTTCATAAGCCAGCTAATCCACTACTTAACTAATCAAATGATGGTTATGAGTTCCATCCAGACCCTGTTTAGTTTTCAAAAGCTATACTCCAAAGATAGTTCAGAACTCAATTTCCGGGTAGTACTGCTAATATTTTTTAAAATTGATAATACATTATTTTATAGCAGCCTCTACACTAAATACGTATATCACAACAATGACAGGTTAAAAGGGCTGAACATTTCATGCAAGCTGTTACTATCTATGGTATTTATCTTTTGGTTGGTATGACAGTAGCCCTAGCTAAAACTCATACCAATTTTAAGGGAATGTTAAATATTCTCCCCAAGGGCATATGAATGATACATTCTGAAATATGAAAACTATCAAGTTGCTTGTTGGGCATTCTAGTCACAGAAAGGCCTATACTTTAGTCAGTTTTCATAGTGTTTTCACCAGAAGGATGAATCAGTGATAGAATGTGAGTATATATACATCTATCTAGAAAAGCAGAGGAATGATGTAGGAAGCTAATCATTTTTAATCGTCCTCTTACAGGATCGTTTTATGTTTAAAGTCTGATCTCTTTAAACAGTTTTCCTAAAGCGAAACCTTAGAATAGGCTTCTAATTCTCGCATTTTGATTGGACCAACACTTCCTTGAACATGTGCAAATAACAAAATTAGGAGTTATAGATAGTCTGACCCAGTATGCTTCAAGTGGCCAGGAGAATAAATATCTTGCATGGCACTACAAGGAGGACAAAATGTATTTCTATTTCCTCTCTACTTTATCAAAAACTATTACTTAGTAGTTATATGATAGAGTTATATGGACTTTCTGATAGTTTCTCTCTTTTGATGTATGAGTCATGATTCAGATGCATTTAAGGGTCACTGCATACCCCATCTTCTTTATCAAATGGTTTTCATGGATCAAAGCTAAACAGGGGAGATTTTCAAAAAGCATCTTTTTTTTTTCCAAATGCATTTTGTTCTACTTATTTTTTTCCCTTGAGTTGGCAAGGGAAATTCATTCACCTATTTGATTTATTTATATTAAGTTTATTAAAATACTGTGCTACATAAAACCTATTTATGGTTTC
>NW_007737324.1:35246-39661 GCF_000696425.1 Galeopterus variegatus | reverse complement strand
AAAATGTATTTCTATTTCCTCTCTACTTTATCAAAAACTATTACTTAGTAGTTATATGATAGAGTTATATGGACTTTCTGATAGTTTCTCTCTTTTGATGTATGAGTCATGATTCAGATGCATTTAAGGGTCACTGCATACCCCATCTTCTTTATCAAATGGTTTTCATGGATCAAAGCTAAACAGGGGAGATTTTCAAAAAGCATCTTTTTTTTTTCCAAATGCATTTTGTTCTACTTATTTTTTTCCCTTGAGTTGGCAAGGGAAATTCATTCACCTATTTGATTTATTTATATTAAGTTTATTAAAATACTGTGCTACATAAAACCTATTTATGGTTTCTGCTTCATTTTGAACATTCTTTAATCTTTTTTTCTATTAAGTGTCCATTTGCTGTCCATTTCTTTATTCAAGCTTTCCTCTCTCTTGGCCTCTACCTCGCAAACACCTGCATTCTTTGAGCCTCTTGGACATTCCACTTAGGAATCATTTTTCCCTTGAAATTAGGTCACCCTCTAAATTCTTCTCCCTTAATGCCCCCATGCAAAACTATCTGTATAAATATCACCTGTGACACTCACTCTAGAGATTGTAAATCAGTGGGTTTAAGTAGAATGTAGACATCTTAATTTGTATAGGTTCTTCATGAGACAGAGATACACAGAATGGATTGGGGCTTTTTCCCCTTGCAATCTTATGTGCTATCGCAGTTTTCTTACAAATGACTTTCTTATTTTAGATTCCCAAATGCATGTCTTCAAGCCTGGTTTCTCATCTGAGTTCCAGCCTTCATTTTAAAGAGTGTGTTGGACCCATTTACAGTGATTATGTTACAATTCATAAAATAATATATAATCTATGTATCACATAGTAGACATTGTACTACCAACTTTACACACATCACCTTATTTAACCACTGTAGCAAACCCATAAGGTAGATGTTACTAGTTAAACAGGAAACTCTAACATATAGAGGTTACATGATACCCCTTGAATTATACAGTATTAGAGGAGCCAGTTAACTTGATATCATGAATTTTTCTCTTTTTATTAAACATCACTACCTTTAAACACAAATGTAAAATTGATTCAGGATTTTTCCTTTCTTCAAATTGATTTTCTTTTCTAATTCCATTTTTTTTTTCTGTGCATAACCTTACAAATTTTACAAGGTATGCCAGAAACATTATTAGGAGCTAATAATGCTAAGTGTTAGCTCATATAATTCTTCCAACAATACCATGAGCTCAATACTACTATTACATATGAGAAAATTAGACTCAAAGAAGTTCAGTATCATTTCAAATGCAATGAGGTAGGCAACAGTGGAGCTGGGATTTACCTCAGCATTCAATTAGTTTTCTCATCCATAATGCTACACTCAATAGAAAATAAGGGTCATTCTGACTATCACACAAATAATGAGCAGGATTGTGGATGACAGAATCAAGGGTACTGCTATGATCTGAATGTTTGTCTCCCTAAAATTTATATGTTGAAATTCTAACTTCCAAAGTGATGTGATAGAATGTGGGACCTTTGAAAAGGGATCAGGTCATTAGGACAGAGCTCTCCTAAATGGAATTAGTGTTCTTATAAAAGAGGCCTTAGAGAGGTCCCTTGTTTTTTCTTCCATGTGAGGATGCAGTGAAAAGAGAACCATCTTTCCCTCACCAGACACTGAATCTCTGGTGCCTTGATCTTGAGCTTCCCAGATTTATTTCTCCAAAATTGTGAAAAATAGATCTCTATTGTTCATAAGCCACCCAGTTTACAGTATTTTGTTATAGAAGACTAGACAGAACAAGACTGAAAAATCAGTACTGAAAAGTTAGCGTGCTGTTGTTAAAAATGTGGATGTGGCTTTGGAACTGGGTGCATGTTAGAAAAAGCCTACATTCCCATTAACAGACCATTAAGGGCTATTGCAGTGAGGGCTCAGAAGGAGGGCAGAGGAGCTGTAGAGAAAGCCTCAATCTTCTTAGAGAATACCTAAGTAATCCTGAGTAAAATGTTGGTAGAGATACAGACAAGAAAGACCATTCTAAAAAGGTCTCAGATAAAAATAAGAAACATTATTGAAAGAAAGAAAAAAAATAAGAGAGGCTGTTTGAGAGAAAACATAAAGAATGTGGTCAAATGGCCATCTGGTAAGATTAGTGAGCCATCTACATAGAAGCCAGGACCTAATGTCCGAGATAGTGAAAGAATGACCCTGAATGAGAGCACAGAGAGATCCCATTCAGGAAATGTCCAATACAACCATGGGAGTGGGGCCACCCCACAACTCCAGACAGGGTACAGCCATTGGCCCAGGATTCTGATTTGGGGGAACCTTGGGGGCATTACTGAGGCACAGAGTCTTGGAAAGTTTGGACAACCACAGAGAACCAACCTTGGGGATGGCGTACAGGCACAGAGCTGCTAAAAGTGTGGAGTCACTCAAAGCCATGGGGATAGGGTTACCTGGAGCCTTGGGGGCATAAGGACAACCACAGAGAACCAACCTTGGGGATGGCGTACAGGCACAGAGCTGCTAAAAGTGTGGGGTCACTCAAAGCCATGGGGATAGGGTTACCTGGAGCCTTGGGGGCATATTCCTTGCCTAGCAAAGCTGCAGGGCCACAGTCCTACTATGTCCAGAAAGTGGGACCTCCACCCCAGTGTGTCCAGAAAGTGGCACTGCAGCTCCAGTGGGCCTGGAGGGTACAGAATTGAGCTAATGGGAATTATTCTTGAGCCTTAATGTTTAATGTTGTTTGCCCTGTTGGATTTTGGACTTGCTTGGGATTTGTCACTCTTCTCTTCTGTCTTATTTCTCTCTTTTGAAAGGACAATGTCTATACTATGCTTTTCCCATCATTGTATTTTGGAAGCACATAACTTCTTTTGTTGTATAGTCCTAGTAAGCAATTGGACTTAGACAGAATTTTACCTTGAGTCTCACCCATATCTGATTTAGTTGGTATTTAGATGAGACTACGGGCTTTAGACTAGTGAGTTGATGTTGGAATGAGTTAAGACTTTTGCAGCTATTAACATGAAATATATGCATTTCACATGAAAGAACAATATGTATTCTGGAAAATCAGGAGCTGAATGCTAGGTCTGAATGTTTGTGTATTCCCAAAATTCATATGTTGAAATCCTAGCTCTCAAGGTAACAGTATTAGGAGTGGTGGCCTTTGGAAGAAGATTATGTCATGAGGGCAGAGTCTTTATGAATAAGATCAGTGCCCATATAAAAGAAGTCCAAGAGAGTTGCCTCACCCTTCCACCATGTAAGGACACAGTGTAGCCTGTGAACCAGAAAGTGAATCCTCACCAGACACCAAACCTGCCAGTGCCTTGATCTTGGACTTCCCTGTCTCCAAAACAGTGAGAATTGAATTTCTATTGTTTATAAGCTTCTCAGTCTATGGTACGTTGTTATAACAGCCGAGACACTCTGAATCGTGTGCCCTACCTAACTCTGAAGGAAAAAATGTTAAAAATAGCTGTCTGTTTCTTAAAAAAATGAGGCTCTCCACAGTTTAGGAAAAAAAAAAAAAAACAATGCCACACTGGGGAATGAAAACACTGCATGAAGCTCACACAGTTTATTATTGCCCAAGTATGTGTAGTGACCTGGAACTGCAAAATGTTTTTGTGATAAACATTTTTATTGTGATTATATAAGTAGTGACATAATCATTGTAATACTTTCCTAATAGAATTGTCAAATATGATAAAAAATAAATATTATTATCTTAGCAGAACTAACAATGGCAATTGGAATATTTTAATGATTTTTCTAATTCTGTCTGTGTTTTACTTCTGAAGAAGAAAAATTGGTGGAGGTTACGAAGTGGTCATATGTCAGTTAGAAGGGGAATCAATTTTTAATGAAAATTAACAATAGAAATGAGTTGCTTTTCACAGTAGACTAAAACTTATCCACAAGTTTACCATGCAAAGAAATCAGGATATTCCAGAAAGATTTTTTAAGCATTAATTTGTGAAATGAATTTAGATATTAAATGATTGATGAAATTGTTCAATCCTTGGAATCTGGCAAGACAAGACAAATATTTAAGCATTTTTTGTTTCAAAAATTTCTATGTTTCCTTTCTTTCAAATCTGAGATAATTTCAAATTTTCAAAAGAAATTTTAAAGTTTCTTATAGTTATGTCTATTGTTTAACTATCTTAGTATATGAAAAGACAAATAAGATAAAAAAAAGAAAAACATTTTCCTTATCATTTTTCCTGTTTTGTAACTGATCTTGAAATAATTTATTTCTAGAGTAATAAAATTCTTTTTTCCCTAAAAACATAATCATTCAATTTTATTCTTATTAGTATTTTAAGTATCGAATGGTTAGCAGGGAGGAGAGAGCTGACTTTGTTCAAAGATGAATAGGTAGGAGTAAAGG
>NW_007737324.1:17447-34941 GCF_000696425.1 Galeopterus variegatus | reverse complement strand
ATATATGTGAGAAAAAACTAACTGTAATAAAAATATTTAAAACGTATATTTACTACGGGTTCAGTGTTATTGACATTAATCACTCAGCGAGGGGGCTATCATTAGCTCCTTTTTCAGATGACAAAAGTGAGGAACAGAGAAATTCGGTAACTTAGCTAAATGTCACTTCATCTATTAACTGGCAAACATGAGATACCTTTTCTCAAAACTGTGCTCTGACTTTGCAAATTTGATTTCCAAATAATTTTAATAGGTTTTTTNAAAAAAGAAGGAAACAAACACTAACAGTATACGTTTCTAGCTTATGCCTTTATTGAGGGTAGGGTCCATGACTCATTTATCTTTGCATCCCCAGAAGGCAGCTGGGCTTAGCAAATATTAGATGCAGTAAATACTGGTTGAATATCTTTAAAGATACTATAAGTGTTTTATATTTTTTCTCAAAATTTCTTTATAACATTTTAATATTGTTATATATGTGAGAAAAAACTAACTGTAATAAAAATATTTAAAACGTATATTTACTACGGGTTTAGTGTTATTGACATTAATCACTCAGCGAGGGGGCTATCATTAGATCCTTTTTCAGATGACAAAAGTGAGGAACAGAGAAATTTGGTAACTTAGCTAAATGTCACTTCATCTATTAACTGGCAAACATGAGATGCCTCTTCTCAAAACTGTGCTCTGACTTTGCAAATTTGATTTCCAAATAATTTTAATAGGTTTTTTAAAAGGCCCTTTCTCTTTTGTTCCTAGCATCCTGGGGCCATACACCTCAGTCTGAAGTTTCCTCCCATGATGTATAAAGGAGCAGGGGAGCCAAGCAAGCTCTCATCGCTGGAGTCTTGTCATTGAAATGCCCAATTGCAAACCTCTCCTTGATTGTCTCTTAGCACAACTTCATCTTTCAACATCTCTTTCTTCTTTACCTTCCTTCCTTGCAATGTGCCTACCAAATCGGCTTCTTCATACCCACATAACCCTTAAACTCATCATCTCTATTTACTAATCAAACCTATATCAAAAATGTACTGAGCTCTCCAAATAAGTCTTCTTCGGAGAGGACCGAAGCCTGACAGAGAATTGCTCTTTTCTACAGCTGGGGAGGAAGAGTCACTGAGTCAGTCCAGGCCTGGAGAGAGAATAAAGTCCCAGCCAACAGTACCAAAACCATTTTGCTTGTTTCAAGATTACACACAAAGGAATATGCGAATACAATTTCTTGTCAGGGTGATTCAGTCCACTGCATTCTGAAACCAAGCATTGTGCAGGTTTGTGATGTTCAAGAATCAATCCTGCTGAGGTATGTGAGGTAAATACAATGTCTCCTCCAGGCAACATCTATCATTTTTTTTTCTCACAAATGGAAGAATTTGCCTGCTCTGGCCTCAATTCAGAAGAATATGTGGTTTGACCCTCAGAAAAATTACACAACAGATTCTGCTATGCGTCTCTTTGAAATAAATGAATGGGGGCCATGATGTTCACCTAACTTCTATGACAAAGTTAGAAATCTGTTTCCTATGACCTACATAATATGCCTCGAATGTCATTGTATTTGTAAAACTTACTTCCCACTCGCAGCAAAATAGCAGTCTATTCACGAATGGTATAACTTGACTTTCTCAAGGCAAAATATATCCCTGTCCCCATCTGTTCTGTTACTCTTCCCTCTATCTTGTCCCAAGTTTCTCAAACTACAATTATCTTTCCTAATTGCCTTGAAAGTAACAGGAGAAAGGTCAGTTAGCACTCTGTACAATATGGAAAAATGCTGTTTTCTATTCTCTGCATCCTTGTTTGATTTTCTAAATGCATTTTGAGACATAGAGACATAGGATAAAATTAACTGATCAACTGGGCACAATCAGGACAATCTAATCAAATAATAAAGTGATCTGCTTTGTCTTATATCAAAAGAGCCACTTATTACCTGTACAAAATGTAATTGAACCTACTGCTAAATTTACCTATTCTTCATTTTCTAAGTGTTTCCATTATTGCCATGGCTTGATTGTACTAAGCTAAATAATGCAAAATATTATCATCCTGTTGAAAATTGGCTCAGCAAGGTTTCAAAGCAGGAATTCATAGATAGCCTTCCCACCCACTGCTTAGTACAATCCCATCTGAAATGGGTCACTTCTCATGTCTCCTAAGGCCATGATCATATGGGGTCGGGGAGTAGGATGCTGAGATATTTGCCCTCAAGTCCGGTTGGATAACAAGAGGAAGCAGCGTAGACAGAACACTAATATAAAGTAACATAGCCAAATGCTGCTTGGTGCCAGACACTGCCTAGAAAATATAACAGGTATACCTTGGTCCGGAAAGCGGACCTCAGAAATCTTAAGATTTGGTCTCCTTTTCTTTTACTAAGGCTCGCCACCTTCTAAAATGCAATAAATATTTGTCAAACTGAATTAAAATTCTTGCAGTAAATTGTGTTTAACTGGCTGTTGTACACCTTGCTTCCAGCAAATTTCTCTCTACCTTTTTTTGCTTGTTTTCATGAGTAGAGTTATTAAAGTGACAGAGTAGAAGAATGCCATAGTCCTAGTGCATGTGAATTTGATGATGTTTTCATGTGTTTTTTTGGTTTTTTGATATAATGAGATCCTATGGCATGGAAAAGAATGCAGATAGGTAAGCCAACTAAAGACATGTTGAATAAAAATATTAAAGTCTAGGGGAGGCAAAATTCTACTTCTATCCTCTTAGGGTTTTTGTGGGCCTGAGAATTAAGTTTACATAAGACAGATTAACAGGAGAAAAACACACAAATTTATACAAGTTTTACATCACGTGGGCGCTCTTCTAAAGAAATAAAGACTAAAAGAAGTGGCAAAAACTAAATGCTTTCATATTAGGTTGAAAAAGACAGGCAATTGTGGGAAAGTAATTAAATTGTGTAAGGAGGCTAAGAGAAGATAAAAATTATTTTGACTAGGTCTGTTTGGACAGAATTTGCTCACCATGACTCCTGTCAGAGAATATTCCTTTTCATCTGGTATAGGGATGGTATCTTACACATGGAAGATTTATCTCCTGTTTTCAGGAAGAAAAGGGTAGATCAGATCAATTATTGCACATGTTTAAGTGACTTTAGTTCAAAATAATCCTTCTGCCAAAGTGGCATATTTGAGGGGAGGGGGCATATTCTGGTACTTTTCAAAAATAAGCTTAACTAGTCAGGCAAGGTCGAAGGAGATTTCTAAGTGTAACTTACAGAGCTCTGTCATCAGGCCTGTCTTGTTCAACATCACCTTTACACAGTGCTCATCAAATGGGAAAATAGCACAAATCTGCGAGAGATACAAACAAGTTGGGTGCAAGAATTAAAAACAGATCGTGTAAGCTGGGAAAAATATAACAAATACAATGAGATGACATTTAATTAAGGAAGATAAAAGGAACAGTACACGAAACTTCCAGAAAAGAGTAGTAGTGATAATAGCAGCTACTATCAACTAAGCAATACGAATGTAATACAAATGTATTCTTACAACACAATGAGGTGGTTATAGGGTTTGTATTTCTACATTTTATGTGTCCTGTGCTGGATGCACATCTGTAGAAAATGATATGGAAGAGAATATTTCATTAATAAAAGCAGAGCTTACATGATTATGTATCAAATTAAGAACATACTTATCCAATGCATCTTTATAAAACATTTTATTTTATTTTTTTTTTGTGTGTTTTTTTTGAGTTTTTTTTTTTTATTTTGTCAATATACACTGTATATGATTATTATGGCCCGTCACCGACATTAACTTTAATGAATTTGTTTAGTTCAAAAACATCTGGTATACTAAAATATGTCGCTCACAAAATAAGTTTTTTGATGTTCCAAAATAGATTAAAAAGGAATGCTCCTTGACTTGAGGGCACGTACTTAGTAATTATAATCTTATGCAAGATTGTGTGTGTGTGTGTGTGTGTGTGTGTGTGTGTGTTTACTTGAAATTCAATGTTCATTGAGAAATTTGAATTAAAATTCATTTTCTAGAAACCAAGTATTGTTTTCTTGTTTGGGTCGAGGGAAGCATCACTCGTGAATTTTGTTTGCAGATATGCTAATCTCTCCTCCTCTCAGTTACTGGCATAGAAATCACAAGTTGTTTTTAGTCAGTTTACTATTTTACAACAGCCAAATGGCAGGGAAGGTTTCCTGATAATCAACAAAACTAGCAAATCTTTTGTTTAAATAACTCTTTCTTCCTCATAAATGAAATAAATTCTCTAGGGGAAAATATTGGTCCTTTGGTCATAAATCATGTCTTTCTCTTCCAGGAGTGACTTTGTGGGAAGATGTAGCCAAATTTCACTCTGAATCCTGTTCTTACCAGTGGCTGTGGTGACATTTCCTCCTGCAGCAAATTAAATTGGCCTTCACCTAGCCCTTCAAAATGATGAGCTTTGCCTCTCAGCAACTGGTTGTCCTGGCAGAGCTCCATCCCTGAGATAAGGAGATGCATCACTGTGACACACAAATGGGTTTACAAAGAGCTGTCTTCCAGGCTCTGCTGCAAGTAGGTGCCTCTGAGTGCTGATAGATAGAGCATGGACAGTGTCCTTTTGAGCAGGGGGCTATTGTCACAGGTGCCTTGTTTCCTGAGACATGCTCTAAATTATAGTTTTCTTCATTGCAATACAATGAGCCAAAGAATTGGGCCTGGGAGGAGAGACATGTCCAGATGGCTTTCGAAGATCCCATCCTCCCTATTTCAGTGGACAGTTAGAGTGGGTTCAATGTGTCTGAGCTAGATCAACAGATCAGGCTGGCACCAGCCACAGAGTTTCAGAGATATTTTATTGCTTACAGGGCCACTTCCTGAGCCAGGAAATTACCATCGTTACAGAGTTAAATAGATGTGTCCTATTGCCCTATGTCCTTTTAAATCTGAAGAACGTGCTGGGGCAGGATCCTTCTCTTGGAACTTTTCTGTGTCCAGCTCAACCACACCCAGCCTACGCACATCTTTGTGTGGAATAATGAGACCTCAGGGGAACTTGTATAGTGCTTTTCTACTTCTAGGTTTTTCCTCACAATGAATTCTGTCTTTTATTTATACTCCACGGCAGTAGGCTGTTTTATATTTATATAAAATTCTGTTTTATATTTATACTCCACCCTTCATTGCACGACTGCTTGATATCCAGGCTTGTGAATGTTTTAAATTCATTCCACTGGTTGGCTTTGCCAGCCACCTGAAGGTAAGCAATAGACACAGAAATCTCCCCAAGTAACTTGGGATGCTGAGCAAGTAAAGTCCACTTCAGGTCACTGAATATGAATATTCCTCCTTTTGATCCTTCCTGAGGTTTTTCTTGTTTTTTTCTTCTTCTTCTTCTTTTTTTTTTTTTTAAATAAAGGAATAGCAGAAAAGCTGTCAAACTGGACTTTGGATTGGCAAAGGACAAAGAAGGGGATTATCCCAATTTCTTTTCATTCCTCTCCAGCCCTGTAAAGGAAGATAACACATAACCAGAAATCTGGTATTACACTAACAAAACCAAAGTCAGGACTAACAGCATTGCTCATTGTGCACTACCCACCTGATTCGTGATTAAAAATGAAATATTTGTTTCTGCCTGTGGTGCTATTGTTCGATTTTTCCTTCTGGTGTTGACAGTCCAGCCTCTCACATGCAATCTTGCCTCTCCATTGGTACCCGTCTGTTTCTGAAGCAGATTTCAAACCAGTGAAAGAAAATGATAACATGAGGGCAAGTGTGGGAAGACTACAGATAGTATCAACAGCAGGAATGCTGGCCAAAGCTATAAACACTGTGGCTGAGAATCTAGGTCCTCTCTGCAGATATTTCATTTTGATTTATTTTGCAAATATGTAGGGATTTTTATTATTCAAGATAAGATAATTTTTTTTTTTTTTTTACTTCTAGCCCTCTGGTTGCAAAGATATCTGTTGCTCTGTAAATCAAATTTATTTTGCAAATATGTAGGGATTTTTATTATTCAAGATAAGATAATTTTTTTTTTTTTTTTTACTTCTAGCCCTCTGGTTGCAAAGATATCTGTTGCTCTGTAAATCAACACAGGATTATCTGCTTTTCTCACCAGCACATGATCTGAGACAAAATACTGTAGTGTTAAGACAGATAGCACCAACAAATCTTAATTTTGTGTACATGAAGTCAGTTTTCCAAGACAATACACAGAAAAAGATATGCTGTGTAGAGACATTATTACATAATTAAATACATGAAAATAAATTCTATATATTTACCCAATTTTGTTTCTTAAACATTTATTTTCTTTCATAAGCAAGTTTTCTTTTGAAAAACATAGTGTTTGCACATTAACTGATCATTCGTTTTGGAAAGTTTCTTCATATTTTTTCAAACTGAGAAAAGGTGGACTGTAAATATGGAAACCCTTATTTCTGTCCTTTACATCAAGTTTAGATTATATAACCTAGAAAAATTTAAATTTGTAGCTGACACATGTTACTCGATAAGTGTAGGAGACTGATATGGTCCTTAATTTCAAGAAGCTTAATGGGAGACAGAGAGTGAGAGAGAGAGAGAAAGAGGGAGGAAAAAATCTGAGGTAAGCTTGGCAGCTTAATCTGAATTTGGCTATTCTTCACAGAAATGGAAATCATTTAAATTCTTGAATAATTTTTCTGTTTATCGATATATTTTCTGAATCAATTACTATTGAAGTAATTAGGCATATTTGGATTAGATAAACCATGTAATGCTTAAACCTTTATGTTGGGTCTGGTTTATGGTGTGAAATGCAGCATGTCAGTATGTAAAATTATGCATTCGAGGACCTTTCTATTAGCCTTGAGAACAGAATGGTAAACGCATGCACACTAGACAGGTTTTCTCATTGTCTCTCTTGCTGTGGGCATTAACTAGTCACTGTTCCTTTTTAATTGATCTGTGTCTCATATGCAGGATATTATATTTGCAAGTGTTAATAGTTTAACTTCAACACATAAAATGACTACAGATATTGGCTAGGAATTGTCCAAAATATCTGGGTTATACACTTACTTGTAACATACACACAATGATAAGCAGTGACAATGCCTAAATATTTACAACATTTTGCACTTTACATAGACATATACATTATGCCATTTCAGCCAGACCAATCCAGCAAATTTAGATATTACCATTCACCAATCTACAGACAAAACATGAAACAATAAAGAAAGAAAATGAATACATAGCTAGAAAGTTCTGAGTAACTGAGAAACTTGAATAACTGATTAACATTTCACTGGCAACTTTAAGTGAAACTTCAATACAATTTTTAAAATCTATTTTTATTTTAATTTTTTTGTCCATGTGAGGCTAAATGTCAAATAGCTGGGTATATATTTACCAGTTCATTGCCCTGAGGATCTTCACTCTGTCCTTATTCTCTCAAGGAACTGAAATCTTACCTAATAATACTTAAACATTCTCTAGTATGAACCTCTTTTGTATTTGAATAAGTTTTCCATTATTTCATTCTTTTTCAGCAAAAATAGAGATTTAACAACCTTTTGAATGCTCAGTAGCCAGTCTAATGTGGTCAAGCTGAGACGAAAATCTTAATCAGGCAAAATAGAAATTTGAGCCAGCATCTATGGAAATAATAACTGTACAGATAAATACTCTGAATCATTCAAGTTTCAAGTACCAGACTACAGGCATATTTTTGTTTCTTCTTGAAAGTTTTTAAATAATAATTTTTAACTTTTCACTTTCATAGTAAAAAGCATGGCTTAAGCAGAGTAATAAGGTTATTGTAACATTTCTTTCCTCGGTTAATGATTTTCTGGCACTGCAAGTTCTCCCTTTAGTTGTAATGTGAAAACATTTCTTTATTCTTTGTCATCTGTTCTTGGCAAGTAATAGTTGCCACTTGCTTTTCAATAAATATGGTGAAAGCAATAAACATGCACACACATACACAGATCAAAGACTAGATATGAGCGAGCTCAGGTTGATAGCATAAACATACAGATGCATAAATTAGAAACTTATTTATATTTTTATAGTCAAGGAAATATTTTGCTTTTTTAACAGACTGTGTGTGTATTGATTACAGATGACAAAACAGTCAACTTTTGCCTTAATCTGGGTCCTATATATATGGTGAAATATAAGACATGTAAAATTAAAGCATACCTGAAGAAATGGGAACATTATTCTGTACTAAAAACATGTGTTGCCTTAGTCAAAGCAGAGAAATATTGCTTTCTTCCAAAAAGCACTGCTGCTGATAGACATGCAAATACAATCCTAATCTGTAGATTCCACAATTAATCTTCATGTTAGACATAGATAATATTTAGGGCAGAAAAACATGCCCAATTATTTCCGTAGTCAGAAGAACTAATACTGAATACTTTGTATATATAGTTACTATTCTGCAAGCTCAAAACCTACAGATAAATCAGACTGTGGTGATGAAAGTCATGACCTCATGCAAAACAATAGAAATTTAACACAATATGGTAGAAGCCAAATGTTCAAAATCAGAAATGAAGTTAATTACTTTTGGTATCTCAGCATCATGGGCAACATAGTTGCTAATACAAACTCCTGTTTCAAAGGGTGTTAAAAGTTACATTAAAATGTTACCATTATAACTAATATAGTTTTACCGAAGTGCGTGTGCAGTGTGATCCCAGTTCTATTAGATTAGTTCTATTAGTTCTATAGGGAGGTAGATGGAGAAAAGAAGGAAAGAAAAGAAATTTAAAACAAATTAGGAGAAAAGAAAGGAAAGGATGGGGGGAAAAGGAGAGAAAAAAGAAAAGGAAGGAAAAATAAAGAAAACTAATAAGCAACTGGAAGGAAATAGGCAAGGTTAGTGTTTATAACTGAATTGTAAGATTATATGCATTTGTATTTATTCCTTATATTATTTCCTCTTTATAATTAATGCAAAATATTATTATAAAAAGTTCAATAGTAAATTCTAGACAATAATCACTTATAATCTCCTTACCTAATAAAATCAGTAATTTCTGTTTATGTTTTGACCTTTTTCATATGAGTATGAAAAGTTTACATAATATGAAAAAAATTCAAAACCAAACTTTACATTCTTCATTTTTATTTCACATGGAACTTGACTTTTGTTTTTCTGTAAGTGTTTACTCTTTTCTTTTTTTCTTTTTCGGTTTGTATCTCCTTACCACATCCACCTCTATCGCATGCCCACCAACCAATTTAACAGTATGTTGTTCAACCTTCTGCATCTTTCATCATCTGAATACAAACATATACAAACATTTATGAAGTATATAGAATTCCTCACCTTGTTTTTACGTTTTTATGCAGCTTTCTTTTCTCACTTGTCAACATTATTCTAGGTCAAAAGACACAGTTTAACTCATTAAATTTAATAATCACAAAAAATTCTACTTAGTGGCTACTACAAGTGGGGCATTTCTCATAGCACTGGGACTGCGGCATCAACAAAAAAGAAGTACTGCCTCCCCACAATGCTTTCCATGTTCCATGGTATGAACAAACCACAATTAATTCAATCATTCCCCATTCATGGAAATTTAACCCGTTTTTTAATTTTCCCCTTTTTTTGCCCCAACACACAGTGTTGCAATAAACATCCTTTTATGCATACATATATGCATATGTATATGTTCTTGTGTTCTACACATTTCATTTAATAGTGGCTTTATATTATTTGCTTACTTAAAAATACTAATTAAAGATATGTTTAAGAAATATAATGTGCAGAGTATATCAGAGCTATCAAAAATGTGCAGTAGGAGCACACAGAGAGTAAATAAAACAAATTATAGTTTTTGAGGTTATTAGGTTCCCATCTACAAATGGTATGGTCCCACGCATGCGGTCCCACACATGGCAGTTTATTTTTAATCAAAATAGAGAAAGTAGGGCCGGCCCGGTGGCGCCCTTGGTAGAGGGCGGTGCTCCCGCCGAGGGTTGGGATCCCATATGGAGACTGGTCTGCTCACTGGTTGAGCGCTGTACGGACGCGACACCGAGGGTTGCGATCCCGTTGCCGGTCACGGTACGGGCGCGACACTGAGGGTTGCTGGTCCCACGCATGGCAGTTTATTTTTAATCAAAATAGAGAAAGTAGGGCCGGCCCAGTGGCGCCCTTGGTAGAGGGCGGTGCTCCCGCCGAGGGTTGGGATCCCATATGGAGACTGGTCCGCTCACTGGTTGAGCGCGGTACGGGCGTGACACTGAGGGTTGCTATCCCATTACCGGTCACGAAAAAAGACAAAAAGGAAAAAAAAAATAGAGAAAGTATTAAGCCTAAAACAGACAACATCTATCCAGGTACAACAAAGAAAAGGCCAAGGAACTGACCCTGAGAAAAATGATAGTGTTAGTACATACAAAGCTCAGTAGGTAAATATAGTAAATAATTTAAATATATATGATATTGAGAGTTAAAATGGTATTTATGTTATTGTGTGTGAGTTGGGTTATAGTAGAAAAATATTATTCAACCCTATCAAAAAAGTATTTGTGATCTATTGCCCTATTTTAGCAGTTCATTTACCATTTGTAAACAAGACTATCAAAGAAAGAGAAAGAATAGGATTGATGCATTTTTCGTACTAAGAGCCAGGTACTTCATGAGACCTTTTACTTTCATGATTTCATTTAATGTTTACCAAGTTTATTCTCATGGTACTGGTGTTATAATCACGAAAACCATTTTGCACATAAAGAAACAGGTTCCCAAAGGTTAAGAAATAACTAAT
Organism: Galeopterus variegatus; assembly: GCF_000696425.1. Taxonomy (NCBI): domain Eukaryota; kingdom Metazoa; phylum Chordata; class Mammalia; order Dermoptera; family Cynocephalidae; genus Galeopterus; species Galeopterus variegatus. Next base: position 24,197 of record NW_007737324.1, on the reverse strand, counting down.
AAATGACAGTTAAGATTTGAAAATTAGGTTTTAATTCCAATGCCCTGTCCTTAAAATTATATGTACTGAGCAACTTTCTCAAACCTTTGGGGAAGACAGATAACAAAAGTAATTCCCCAGAAAAAGAAATAATATGGCACATGGCATTGTGGACAGCCACACCCATTCGTTCCTTGGGAAATGTGACTACATCTTACATGTAAATCTCACTAACTCTTTCATAGCCCAGGACACATGGCTGGTATTTAATTCATATGTGTGGAGCTTAACATTTCTCCATAAAGCCTTATAATCCTTGGGAATCTGTCCCCAACCTGCACCACTGGAATGTTCACAGTAAAGGTTTTCCCACATGAAGAATATTCACTTTATGTATACATTAGATAAAGTAATCACACACATATGCACAGGTGTGGAAAACTGGACTAGACCCAACCCCTCCTGCAAATAAGAAGAGAGGACCAGTCCACATAGCTTCTTAAGCCACATGCAACAGGATTTTAGGACCCCTTTCCTCAAACTATTTTTAAAAAATCTCTAAAATCTTGGGAAAAACTTCTTGATATTTAGATAAAAATAAATGGAATGCAGGATAGAACTTGGGCTTTTCTCACTTTTCATGAGGAGGGAAACACTCACACTTTATAACACTATATAAATTTCTAAAAGTCAGAAACCTCCTTAAAGCATTTAAACTACTCATCAAATCTCTGTAGAGAAAACCCCTGACATTTGTGATGGATATATCCTGAGACCTTGGCAATCTTCACATTCAATAATGCCCCAAAGCACCTGATTTTACTCATGAAATGCAATAAATTATGACAGGAGTCACTATAAACAATGGAGGTCAGCCAGTCTCAGTGGCTGGTCACACATGAAGTTCAAACCTCAATCTCAGCCAGGCTGCAAAGGCCTTCTCTGACATGGACTTTTAGCACCCTGTGTGTATGTAAAAGTGTGAATGTTAAAGCCAGGACAGGGACAGGTCTAAAGCAGGTCACTTCTCTTCCCACAAGCAATTATTACTTCTTTGATGTCTGGGCTATTTGTATTAGAATCTCTTCAGCATTTAACTCAGATTCTGGCACAGAGGAGACGAAGGATACTTGCTGGCTGAACTAACCAGAGATAGCAATGGTTTTAAACAATAAATTAGACAGAGCTTATAATTCCATAAACATTTGGATAATCCTGCAATGCCCTGGAAAAATACAAGATGTGTCATTTGAGGATAGTGTTTCTCAACATTTTCTCCAAAATAAGCCTATCAGCTAGAGACAGTAGAACACATATTCCTGGTCATGTTTTTATTTGAAAGTTTTGTTATACTGACAGGGAGGAGGTACAGATTTTAAAAAATAAGAATTTAGGTTAAAAAGTCTGCTTGAACTTATTATTGTAAATTCATATAAAATTTATAATCTACTTCATAATATATCCATGCTTGTTTTAATATATCAATTCCATTTTAAATTATTTGCAAGTTAAATGATTTAACAACCCCCTCATACAAAATAATTTTTAATTATGATTGACTTCAGGACTTATAGAGGATGTAAATGAATACTCATGCTCTGATATTACTGAGTAGCTGGGAACAGGAGGTGTGTATGCACAAAACTTTTTTTTTCAACTTTATCGAGGTATAATTGACAAAAAGACATTGTACATTTCAAGGTATACAGTGTGATGATTTGATATATGGGACTTATAGAGGATGTAAATGAATACTCATGCTCTGATATTACTGAGTAGCTGGGAACAGGGAGGTGTGTATGCACAAAACTTTTTTTTTTCAACTTTATCAAGGTATAATTGACAAAAAGACATTGTACATTTCAAGGTATACAGTGTGATGATTTGATATATGTGTATGTTGTGAAATGATTACCACAATCAACTTAATTAACACATCCAGTACCACACATAGTTACCATTTGTGTGGTGGGAGGAGGAGTGAAGACGTGAACTTAGTATTAAAGGTGCAGCATCCATGGTTCAAATCTAGAGGGGTGAGGGGTAACTTCAGCAACGACGGTGGCCATCAGCCCAGGGGCTAGATTAAGCAGGCACTGTGGTTTGGCCATGTAGTTGACTGGCATATAGCTTTAGTATTTAAGGAGCAATAGCTTTGAAAGGACAATGTGACTAAGCCACTGTTAAAGCTGGCCATAATGCAACAGCTTAGCACTTACAGTCTCCCATTAAGTTCACTCTTTTGTGCTACCTGCTTGGTCCCTGTGAGTATTTAAGCTTGAAATTTCTGGTTTAGAACCTCCCTCAAACAAATCCATTTCATGCATATCTTTCAACAAGCTGAGCAATGTTCACTGGATTGTTCTAGGCAAGGCACTCCTAGGCACAATGGGGGATAGAACAAAACACAAGATCCAGTAGGTAAGCAGCATACATTAGAGTGCTGGAACAAATATGAATTAAAAATTCTGGCCAAATTCACAGTATATAAATGATAGCTAAAAATAATGTTAGAAGGGTGTTAGAAGACTATACAGTGCTCTTGTAATCCAAATCTATTTAGATCTTAAGTTCAGGTTGCAAGAATTCAAAAAGCAAATAAGTGATCCAAAAGCATAATACACAATCCACAGTGAAAGAAAGAGCTCATATTGGTGAAACATTAGATTTAGGAGAGTCAACCATGTCTTTAATGCAATGCTAGAAAAATTTTTAAAGCACCCATTTCATCAAGGATACAGATATGAATGTTTTGACGTGATAGTTAAATACTTTTAGTAGCAAAAGTGAGAAATTTAGTACAAACTGAGAAAAGAAAGAGCAAGTGACAGAGAGAGACTGAGAATTTATTAGCTCATGTAAATAAACAGTTCAGAGGTTACCTCTTCAGGCATGGCTTGATCAAGCAACTAAATCAATGTCATCGAGACCAGACCCTATTTACAGTCACCTCTGTGATCTGCTTTTCTCTCTATTGATCTCACTCTCAGATGTGCTTTTAACCTCCATGATGGCAAGCTGCCTACTGCAAGCTCCAGGTTTATATTTTCACAAGTCCAAATTTAGGAATAAAGAGCATAGTCTTGCTTTCAAAAGTCCCACAATTGGTTTTGATAAGTTCTGCTAGGCCTTTTTACCCATTCCTGGAATAAACGTTGAGACCAAGGAATGTGATGCTTGGATGGGCCAGGCCTGAGTCACACATGCACCTAGGGGCTGGTGGTGGAGTCAACCTTGAGTTTAAGTGCTACATCAGCTGAAAGATGATGAAAATTAGTTCCCCATAGGGCATTCTCTACACTATTACTAGGAAAAGACCACAAGGAAAAGCAATGAACTTTCAGAAGGAGAGAATAGACCTATAGTTACTAGAGGTGGGAAAGGGGGAGGGGCAGGAGGGGTTAGGGATTAAGTGGGAATAATTACAATTTGTAATGATGAACATGCAACTAATATTGATTTGATCACCACATACCATACACAAATACTGAGAGTCAATTCTGTACCCCATAAATAAATGCATATAATCAAAAATAAATAAATAGATAATTGTTTTTTTAGGAAAAGAAGGAGGCTGGGCAGGAATGCAAATAAATATTCACTACTGGCATTAAATTTTAGAAAGCCTGAAATGTCAAGACAAGGAACTGTGATTTTTTTCCCACATTTAATAATAATCAGGGAGAAGAGAGGTACTATATTAAAAGGTGCATTAAAGAGAATGAATCAAATAGTGACTGAAAGATTAAATCACCGTGGGATTCACTGGGTGTTCTCTCTAACACTTTTTGTCACACTCCACAAATAAAAGAAGATGGGAAGTTATGGGGAATAAACACTGTATGAAAGGTTTTCATTGACATATCACTTCTGACAGGGCTAAGCCAAAGGTTACAGAGATAAATAAGTCCAGAATAAAATGTTATTAAACCAGTTTTTCTTATTTGATTTTGATTTAAAAATACACCAGGAAAAATAATTTATCTTTTGTCTAGAAGTAATAAATCAAATAATTTTAATGGGAACAAAGAGGAATAGAAGAGGAAAAAAAATCAGAGACTCAGGAATCAGTGGTTTGTCAAAATGTGAACTTAAGCAATAATTCTGCAAGTTCTCTTTTCTCTGTTTGCTGCTTTCATTTTACAATGTCTGGTTGAAAAACAATTCAACACAACCACAAAAATTTGTGTCATTAAAATTGGGCATTATCATACCAGAAATTAATGAGGAGATAGAATAATCACAATTAGGAAATCATGAGGAGAAAGAAACCTCGTTCTATCCTCACACAACTTCTTTTTTTTTTTTTCCTTTTTGTCTTTTTTTGTGACCGGCAACGGATCGCAACCCTCGGTGTTGCGCCCGCACCTCGCTCAGCCAGTGAGCGGCCGGTCTGTATGTGGGATCCGAACCCTCGGCGAGAGCGCTACCAAGCGGCGCACTGTAGCAGTGTGCCACCAGGCCGGCCCAATCCTCACACAACTTCTAAAATGGAAAGGCTTAGAAGAGGAAAGTGTAAAAAGAACTTCTGCCAACCTTATGTCTAACAGAGATTGACTATTTTCCTTTGAGGCTCTTATCACTTAAGAAACTCAGAAATATTTTCAATTCATGAGTTAATAAAAGAGGATGAGAAGCCTCCCTATGGAAAAAAAATAGGCACAACGATATTGCTGACCGTTAAATTCCAGCACACTGTCTACAGAACTTTAAGAATTTCTTCTTACCCGTAACTTTGCTTATATATTGTGAAGGCATTGAGGACTTTTCCACACACTACAAATGTCTCAAAGAACCCTTCAACTGTATCACAGGATTAATGAATTCTCCATTGCTCCAATGTGACCCCTTTAATCATCTGCCTCAACTGAATATCAACACAAAAAGACTTTTTATTAAAATAGGTCATAAACTCAGAAATCTTCTGTTAATCTTTGATAGAAATACTGTTTTTTTCCTTTCCTGCATGATTGAGAGCTAAGCTTACAAACAATTAAAAAATAATAATATTAACAACTGTTGCATCCTAAAGAGCATCAGTCAAAGTAATAACAGGAAAACCAAGAACCAAAGGAATGTCCCAAAAGCAAAAGGAGGAGAATGCACAAAACGGTAAACAGAGTCAAAAATGTTCAGCGTCTCTGACAGAATCAACAACAGTAGAGTGATCCTTGTGACCAACCACATGCAGGTCACTGGGTTTTGACCAAAGCAGTTTCAATGAAGTTTAGGGGAAAGCAAGACTTCAATAAGATTAAGGGTAAATGAAAGTGAAGCATTGGAGGCATTTTTATAGAGAGAACTATTTCTAGAAGTTTGGCTTTAAATGAAGGCTGAGAAATATGGCAGATGCAGAAGAAGGATGTAGAATCAAGGGAAGAACATATATTTTTTGTTTATGTTTTGACATTTATTACATCCTTTTTTTAGGTGGGAAGGGGATAAAAGTCTTTTTTGGACTCTGATGGGATCCAGTAAAGAGAGTGGGGATTCCAAAAGGAGAGGAGATGACCAGTGTGGAGAGGTATTCAAAGAGGTTGTAACAGGGGAAAGAAAAAAAACAGAACTAGCATGATGCAGGGAAAATATGAGGACTTGGTGGTGGAAAAATATGGGAGGCGATGTAAGATGGTTTTGGTTTTTTTTCCAAAGTATTTAAGCAAAGTTTACAAGCTGAGCCTGAGGAATGTAACAGATAGAGAAGAAAGGAGCTAAAGATAACTATACACCACCATGTGGCAAAATCGCCATAAATAAAAATAGGAAAACCAAGATAGATTTTGAAGAAAAGATAATGATCTACCCTTTAGTTTATTTAATTGCCAGTGCCTGAGTGACATGCAGATAGAGCTAGCCAACATGTTCTTAAAAATAAAATATGACATTGCAAGAGAATTATCAAGACTAAAGATCCAGACTTGGGGCTTTCTAGGCAAAGATAATAGTTGAAGCCATAGTGTTAGATGATACAGACAAAAAAGAGCATAGAAAAAGAGTTAAACCAAAAAAAAAAAAAAAAAAAAAAAAGAGCAAGAACAGAGCTTTGAAAAATGTCTATACTTAGAGAATAGGAGCAAAAAGTTGATTCAAAGGATACAGAAAAGCAGGGCCTAGAAAGCTGAGGGGAGGATTATGACATGACAAAGGAGCCACACGGTGAAGCCCAAACTCTAAAGAAACGTAGAAGTCAAGTCTAGTGGATTCAGCAAGCAGAGCATCATTGCACGAAAGCTTTCCCCATAGATTGATAAGGGCAATGTGCTCAGACTCTATGAATTGAGCAATGAGCAGAAGGGCGTGACAGCTGTCAACTTCTGGTGAAAAGTTTGGCCTTGAATGGGATGGGAGAGTTAGGGTAGTAGGTTGAGGAGAAAGCAGAATCAAAGAATTTATTTAATTAATTGGAATAGAAGTTTTTAGCCTCATTATAGGGTGAAGCAAAGCATCTAATGGAAAAAGAGAAATTGAAAACATTAATAGCCTTACATGTGGAATCTAAAAAAAAGAAATTTAGAAAGTTGAATACATAGAATCGGAGAATAAAACAAGGTACCAGGGCTGATAGGTATGTGGGGGTGGGGTGGGGGCAGAGGCAACAGGGAGATGTAGGTGCATACACACACGCAAGGGTAACTCTGCAGGATGTTGGATATGTTAATTTACTTGACTATCATAACTATTTCACTATGTATAAGTGTATCAAAACATCATGTTGCACACCTTAAAAATGCTCAAATTTTTAAAAAGAGAGAGATAGGAAACCTAGTAATT
>NW_007737324.1:13123-17075 GCF_000696425.1 Galeopterus variegatus | reverse complement strand
TGTTGCACACCTTAAAAATGCTCAAATTTTTAAAAAGAGAGAGATAGGAAACCTAGTAATTGACAGAACGAAGCTTCTTTCCATTTCTACAAGACATGGGCTGGCAGCATCATCTCATGCCCCCCTCCCTCAGGGGATGGCTCATTGATGGTCCTGCACCCACCAAGTTGGTACTGGATTTAGGAAGTAGCCTCGTGTAGCTCCTGGCCTGGATGCTTCTCATGCCTCAGGTCTCATTTCAAAAGATGTTTTCTGATCACACTTGCTGAAGCAGTCTGCCCAGAAATCATACTGTATCACAGCATACCATCTATTTCCTTGATAGAACTTATCAAAATAGAAAATGATCCTGCTTTCTTGTTTGATATCTCTAAGCTCCAGGAGGTGTGTGTATTGGGGACGGGGGGTTTGTATCATTCAGCAATGAAATTCCTCTAGTTGACATTCTAATAAGCAATAAATCAATTTGCAGAATAAACAAGTAAAGGTAAAGAAATGGAACTTAGACAATAAAGGGAGGAGTTACCTTTAGAAATAAAGAGAAACATGTTCTGTTATATGGTTGGCAGTTATAAGAATTAAGACAAATTTTGCAATACAGAAGCAGCAACTCAATCAAATAAGGTTGAAGACAAGGTTAGCTGCTGAAATAACAACTCCAAACTAAAATTTGGGGAGCATTTATGATTTACTCAACACTATATTCAGTAGTCTACAACAATATCCCACTTACCCCTCACGATAGCCCCATGGGGCAGGCATTATTAACCACATTTTACAGATCAGACAACTAAGACTCAAAGCAGAGAAGAGACATAGCCACGTCATACAGTGTGGAAGAGGCAGAATTAGGACTGAAATCCAGGCTTGACCGTAAATCTCATGCTCTTATGCATGATAGAACTCCAGGTGTAAAGAGAACCAAGTTGGACTTTGAAATATATGACAGTAGAAAACCTTTGGCATAGCTGCCAGGAGTCTGTATTTGGAGTTGAATAAAGATAAATGAAAAATTTTGACTGGCTTTTATAGATTAGTACCATGCTAAGTTAGTAAACTGAGGTCATGCTTCCCAGAATTCCCTTCCCTGCATAGTTCTGGCCACGAGCAATTTGTGTGAGATTTGGAAAGTGGGAGAAAAGCATTAGCCATATTCTTTGTCACCCTGGAAGCCATAGGGGGCACCAGTGCCATTTTAGGCCATGCAAGTTGTCCCTGATCTGTGACTCCTGTTGTTGGCTCGGGATGGCTGCCGAGTGCTCACACACGGATGCATGCTGTATCTCCTCAATCATGTTCTCCAAATCCTGAGACACAAGGTACAGCCCTTGGGGCACCAGCCCAGCCTGCAGCAACTCCAGCCATCACTACTCCTCCTCCAGCATCTCCAGCTCCTGGGCAGTGCATGTTTAGCTCCATGACTCAGAAGACAAACATATGTTGCAGGGGACCTGTGGCATCAAAGTTGGAGGTGTGATAGTCGTTTGAGATGGATGGATGGATTCCAGCCTTCCTAACCAGTTGGTTCCAGTTTGTCCTTGCCCATCCTGCTCTTCTTCCATTATTGCTTCCTGATTTCTGCCCCAGCATGAGCATAGAAGCAACAGGCATATCTGAAATGTTTAAATGGTCCCACAACTGCATACATCAAAGCCCCATTAGAAATCTCTTATTTTATATCACTCAGTGTTTTTACTCCTCAGATTGAACCCTGTGGGGAAAAAGAGGCCTGGTTCATGTGAGACAGTATGATTATGAAGTGGAGCCAGCTGGCACTGTGATACTATCTAATGATGATAAAAGCATGCAAACAATAGATAAGTAGGAAGAGAAGTCCTGTGAGGGGGCTGGAAATACAAGCACATCTTCGACTTACGATGGGGATATGGCCCAATAAACTCATCAAAAGTTGAAAATACCATAAGTCAAAAATGTGTCTAATGCTGGAAACACAGAAAAAGGTCCCCAACTTATGATGGTTCGACGTATGATTTTTTACTTTACAATGATGTGAAAGCAATATGCATTCAATAGAAACCATAACCCAAAGGAGCTCCTGTACTTGCAAGGGGGTTACATCCAGATAAACCCTTCACAAAGTTGAAAAATTGTAAGCGGAACCATCTTAAGCCAAACCATCATAAGAGACCATCTGTATAGCTGAAGGACAATTGAGTTACGAAATTCTGTGAACATGTCTTTATCACACCTTGTAGTGTGAGCTCTCTTGATTGTATATCAGCTCCTCTTGAAGCCCACCCTGACATTGTGGGCTGTGTTAGATGTTTCTGCTATGTGCCAGCCACATTAGGAACCTGTGCTCATCTCTATTGAAATCCTTATATGTTAAACTCAAATTGCATATTTACTTGTCTGTCCCTGAATGTTATACATCATTTTCTCTAGCACGTTGCCTGCTCAGTATTTTTAAAGGGAGAGAGGGAGAAAGGAACTTTTGTTCCTCTGACAGTCTTTCTGTATCACTTTGCAAAGTATCATGCATCTAATAGGTAGCTGATATAGTTTTGTAATAAATTAGATATACCACAAAATTAAAATAACAGCAGGATTTTGTTACATATTTTTTAGCTATCTTTGCTTTATGTGCTATTACTTTCCACATGATACTCTGCTCACAGTACCCTTTAAAAGTATTTTGTTTACAAACTTTATTCCTAAATGTTACTTAATTTTCATTGAACACCAAAGTCAATTAAGTGTAACTCATTTAATTAACTTGGCAATAAAAATGAGGTGAATAAACAGTCAGCAGAAAAAATAAATATGCTATAAAAGAAGAATTTAGGTTTGTATTTTGTACAAAGTAAATTTAATAAACTGTGTATAGATAAGATAGAAGGCATGGTGAGTGAGATGACTACAAATTTCACTAGTAAAATTAGGAAATTATTCATTATAGCAAACTGATTGTACTTGTATATATTCTATGGTGTATAATCACAAGAGTCCAAAGTGTGAAAATATTATAATTCTAATTTAATATTATGATCCCTGACCATCTTACATGTGATCTTTTAGTGGAGTTAAGCACAAATATCCTAGGTGAGATATCAGTGTTATTCATTTACCTTCCCACATAAATTAATAAAATACATATCATCATGACTTCATTTATTCTTAAATATATAATATTTCATTTAAAAGTCACAATTGAAGATGCACAATACAGTCTTTTCCCCAATTTAAATCTAAATGCTACAAATGATATATTCTTAATATTAAGGATCACCGCTAAGTAAAGGAACAACTTGTCAGAGCAGATTGAATTTAACCCACTGATGTAACTTGGAAGAACAGAAGCAGAAGAGTTTATGTGGATAAAATACACACATGAACACACACATACACACACACAAAGGAGAATATAGACCTGAAAAATGATTTGCCAGATTGAGCTCCAAAAAGCATCCAAATAGAAATTGCTGTGTATGAACAGGGGACTTACAGAAACTTCTCAGGATGGTTCAGGAGAGTTACCTGCAGGCTGTCATAGAGCCTGTCCTACATAAATGGGGAGAAAATTCTTTCCCCTGCCTGTAGAATTTGTTCCTAGTTGCTGACCTAAACAGAGTGCTCTCCAACTAGAGTAAATTATTTTTTCTGGGAAGGATGTACTGTGTAGGTAATGGAGCTGTGAAGAGTAACGTGAGACAAAGTAACTCCAAACCTACAAAAGCGATTCAGAGAAGAAATAAAGAGAGCTCCAATTAGGAGAAAAATTAAAGCACTTCACTCATTGAGAAAAAACTTCTTACTTGTGTAATTAAGAGTCCTAAATAGATCTGCTTACTTCAGACTCAATCGTCATAAAGAAAACCCTGCCAGTGGGTCAGACTTTCACTTATGCAGCGAACACAACAGCCTTCCCATTCAGCCTTCCCATTCAGTAAAGTAGTCTTTTAGGACATGAGGGACCAGACCCTAAGGAGAA
>NW_007737324.1:10662-12580 GCF_000696425.1 Galeopterus variegatus | reverse complement strand
TTCATATTGAGGCATTCGCTGATTTTTGAGCTACACAGGGCAAGATGTTAGGAAGTCATGCAGAAAGTGGCTAAAAAGTATAGTGAACCTTTTGGCAGCTCCATAATACTGGACAAAAAAAAATGTTATTCATTATCCACCAACAAGGAGAGTCCTAGTAAATATTTTATGCTCACATATAGAGCACTTAGAGGAATACACACTCAGATTCAAAATAAGACTTACAAAATACTGCTGTATGGTTTAGAAACTCCCTAGTTCTTGACTGTACTCAGGCAATACATCCTCTTTTTGCTGCCTGTCAGAGAATAGAATGAATCCTCTTTGGAGAAAAAAAAAAATCTGTAGTCTCTGTAATTTTTACATTCAGTATCTGGCATTTAGTAAAAAAAAAAATAGCAGGCATACTAAGTAACTGAATGAAGGAATGCATGCATATACATACATGCATATTACACATGCATGTATGAATTAATGAGTAAATGCATAAATTAAATATAGATATATGTGTAGAGAAAAAAGCAAGAGCACAGATATGAGGGTACTTCAAAAAGTTCATGGAAAAATGGAATAAAGAGATAACACAAATATTTCCATGAAGTTTTTGAAAGCCCCTTGTAGAAATACATGTGATATAGATATCATAGTTATCAGAATTTAATTAAAACTCACTTTCATTATTTTAAGAAAATAGATAATAAAAATGTAGAAATGTGGAAGTTTACTGGGAATCATAGTCTATATAAAAAATTCCAAGTGAAAACTGGAGAAATGTAAACTAAAATATCTGAAATTAAGAAGTCAATGAATGAGTTTAACTGCAGATAGCCAAAGAAGGAATAAGTGGACTGAAAAATAAGTCATCAGAAGATATCCAGACTTGACATGAAGAAGAAAAAAGATGGAAGGTACAGAAAAGAATGTAAGAGACTTATGAGACATGGTGAACATATTTAACACATATGTGATTTGAGTCACAGAGAAGGCAGAAGAGAAAGAACGGTAAAAGCAATAGTTGATATAATGATGGCAGTGATCTTCCAAAATGAATAAAAGACATAAAGCCACAGATTCAAAAAACAATAGGAACCCAAAAAGAATAAATAGAAAGTAAATGACAAAAAGCATGTCATACTAATATTTTAACACTGCTTACAATTAAAGATAAAAAGACATTCTTTAATAGAGATGAAGAAAAAATACCTATTACTTTTAAGAAGCAAGATTAATACTGAGAGCTGACTTCTCAACATGAAAAATGAAAGCCAGAAGACAGTGAAATAGCACTTTTAATTGAAAGAAAATACCTGTCAAGTGCAACCCTATATTCAGTGAAATCACAATATTTCCAGCAAACAATAACTAAGACCACTTTTCTTCATCAATGTAATTCTAAAAAAATAAAATAAAATATTTCGAGCAAAAGAAACGTATTCCATACAGAAAACCAGAAATGCAGAGGGGAATAAATAGTGATTGAAAAGATAATAAAACGTCAGTAAATCTAAGCACAAATTGACTGTACAAAATACTAATAATGTCTAGTGCTGTCCAAAATATATGTAGAATTAAAATTCATGACAGTAATAACAGAAACAGCAGAAAGATGACAAATGGAATTGTCTTGGAAATAAGTACTAGGTTTATATTAAACTATATTAATTCAAGAATAAATGTTTTAATACCTAGGAAGCCAGTGAAAGAAAAGAAAATACATAAGTACCAAGAGAATAGAGGAAAATGGAAAAAATAAAAAACACTTTATACAAAAAGAGCCAAAAAAATAAAGCAAACATAAAAGGTGTTAGAAAGATTAAAACTAAATAGCAAATGTATATAATAGACTAAATACCCTAAATAAAAGACAAAATTCTTTTGCTGGATAAAATAATAATGGCAAAACAATCACAAAAATAAA
>NW_007737324.1:1076-9705 GCF_000696425.1 Galeopterus variegatus | reverse complement strand
AATAAAAAACACTTTATACAAAAAGAGCCAAAAAAATAAAGCAAACATAAAAGGTGTTAGAAAGATTAAAACTAAATAGCAAATGTATATAATAGACTAAATACTCTAAATAAAAGACAAAATTTCTTTTGCTGGATAAAATAGTAATGGCAAAACAATCACAAAAATAAACTACATGTTTCTTAGAAAAGATACGCTTTAATTTGAGGGCACAGAAGGATGAACATAAAAGAATGTAAATACATACTATGAAAATAAACACTAAGTATGATGACAACAAGATGAATTAATTACGTTAACATAAATCCAGTTGCCATTGAGGTCAAAAGCTTTGCTAGAGGTAAAGAAGCACATTTCATGCATCCTGTAATGGAGTGTGTATTCGTTTTCTGTTACTGTGTAGCGAGTTACCACAAATACAGCAGATTTAAACAGTACACATTAATTTACCTCAGATTCCACAGAGCAGGAGTCTAGGAAAGGCTTTGCTGGGTTCTCTGCTCAGGGGTCCCACCAGGCTGCCATCAAGGTCTTGGCTGGACTGAAATCTCATCTAATCAATGAGACTGATGAAGAAAAATTGTCATAGTTGTTATTTGTCTGTACATGTTATTTTAATGAATGTGGCTTTCTGGGTTGACAAGTGTTTTATTTCCGTTGAAGTTGGCCTTTCATTGTCTTTTGGCTAAAGAAGAATCTGCTCATTCAGGTTGTTGAAAGAATTCATTTCCTCGTGACTGTTGGACCAAGGGCTCTTGCTTCTCGCTGGCTGTTGGCTACATAGTCCTTTCCATGGGCAGGTCACAGCATGGCTATTTGCTTCTTCAAGGCCACAAGAGAATCTCTCTCTATTCTGCTGAAGCAGGGCCTTCTGCAACACAATGTAATCATGGGAGTGCCAAGCCATCACTTTTGCTATCCTCTATTGGCTAGAAACAAGTCATGGGCCCACCTCAGGGACAGTGGATGACACAGGGTGGAATGCTAGGGGATGGAGAGAATGGGCACCATCTTAGAATTCTGCCCTTCACAGAAGCGTTCAAAATTTTTTATGCACCTTTGAATTCATCTTCACAATTAAAAAACTTAAAAAAATAGATAAACCCAAAATCATATTGGGAGGTTCTAATCTATGTTTTTCCTGAAGCAGACAGAAAAAGTGCAGAAAAAAATTCAGTAAAATAAAGACTGTATAAACAAAATAACAAAGACTGTATAACAAAATTAATAAATGTTCTGAGAGACCACATAGTACTCAATGACAGAATAAGTATTTCTTTCAAATGCATATGAATTTTTAAAATTAGACTTTTGCTGGCTTACAAATTGATTGCAATGAATATAAAAGCAGTGAAAATACTTATATGCTTTGTCTTTTTCTGTAAATGACTTGTTATATAACTGTAACTATAATATAATAATATATATTTTATTAAAACGTGGAGGAGTTAAGGAGCAGAAGAGAGCAATGGAGACAGAGACAGAGAAGGAGAAGGTCCCCAAATGCTTGAAAATAACACATTTGTACATAAGTAATGGGTCAGAGAAGAAGTAAAGAAATGGAAGTTATAAAATATTTTGTACTGCATTATATTGAAAATACGACATATCAAAGCTGAGGAGATACAGAGCCAACCATCCTTAGAGAATTTACCACCCTGAGTGTACACGTTATGGAGAAAAGGCTGAAAATCAATTATCTTAATTATTATCTCATGAAATTAAAAACAGAATAGCTACTAAGCTCATATAAAGTATGAGAAGGAAAATTATGGTAAGAGTTGAAATTCATTAAATGGAAAACGATAATATAATAAGGAAAATTAATAAGGACAAAGATTTTTCTTGGAAAATAACAATAAAGTTCATAAACCAGTAGCAGAAATGACCAAAATAAGAGAAAAAGACACGCAAACTAAACCACAAAAATGTAATAGTGTTATAATTTAAGAGTATGGAATCCTATGAGAGGAATAAGTATGTAGCCACTGGGAGATATCTCAAGGATAACTTGGGTTCTAAGAATTTCTCTTCTGCTTCAAATAGTAGAAAGGAGAAATAGCCAACCCCTCTGTGATTCATTTTGTTATTCTAGCAATACTTTGAAAGCAAAATTGGACAAAGAAAATCAAGAAAAGAAAATATAGACCAAACTTATCTGTGAAGGCTCATATAAATTTTTAAAAATTAAGCTGTAGTAAAGGAAGTTTAAAACCTTCACACTAAAAAAGGCCAACCGAATATAACAAAATAAGAATTAATAAAAATACCCACACTAAAAATTTCTAATAAAACTTACAAATTCTAAGAATACTGAGAAAATTCTAGGAATGCTGGGAAGAGTAAAATACAAGTTAACTACAAAAAGAAAATATACGTCTTCAGGATTAAATGCCTGTAAGATATGAGAGAATATTACTATTAATCCAGAATTCGGTTCTCAGGCATACTGGCAATCAAGTGTGAAGGCAAAACAAATATACTTTCAGAAGTTCAACGATTCAGAACGTTTAACTTTCTAAAAATAATATTTGAACATCCAGTGGGAAGAATCCTAGAAAACGTAAGAAAATAAAAATACAGCAATGTGTGTATTTACATATTTCAGGCTGCCAGTTTTACAGCAGACCTAGGAAGCAACTAGTCCAGATTAAAATCAGCCAGGAAGGGAGATTAATGAGACAAATGAAAGATAAATATCCTAACAGATCATATGTATAATTAGGGAATTATTTATTTAACAAGATAAAATAAAGTTAATTAGAAACCCCTATTAGTAAAAATACACACCAACAGACCGAAAAACCTAAATGAAACAGAAAACTCCAGGGAAGTCATGGTTCCAAGATGAAACAAACTACACTATAGCATGAGAGGATGTGATGAAACACATGCTTCATACCGGTTTTGTGCCTTAGGATGGCTTTTCAGTTTTTGCAGAAGCAGACACTGTCATACCTCTTATTATGATTAATATTCACAAAATAATAATAATACTCTCAGCATTGCTAATTTACTCCAATTTTTACAGTCAGCTTAGAGCAAAGTATCAAAGCCTTAATTATAATTATAGAAGAGAGATGAGGAAAAGTGTTTTTATTTCTTTGTTTTACATGTTGAGAAGTTGACAGAAAATGTTTAAATTTGATTCTTCAAGAAATAACCCTAATTTAGTTGAAGTAAAGTTAAAGATAGGATAAATTGCTACTACTACTACTAATAACAATAACAATAAAAGTAAAAATAATAATGGTGTGGATGAGGGAAGAGAGGTAGGAAATAGGCTAACTTTATTAAATCTCTTATCTATTCCAGTGGGAAAATGGTATATATTAAAAACCATAAGTAAATCAAGTGACCAGAAGTTTCTATTTATTTCCTATTGTCATGGTGACTGGCAGCAGAAATAAAGTTGTTTATTTCTGAGTAATGGGCACAGAATGAACATAAAGGAAATAAATTACTTTTGTAACCTTTACTATTGCTTACATGTCTTCGTTTACTCTTTGTTTTATTTCATTTCTATTGCTTATAACAGAATGCCTGGAACTGAGTAATTTACAAAGAAATGAAATTTATTTCTTACTGTTTTGGAGGCTGGGAAATCCACAGTTCAGGGGACACATCTGGTGAAGCCTTCTTCCTGGTGGTGACTCTAACAGCAACGCAGGATGTCATATGGTGAGAATGGGCTGAACAAGTGAGAAGTAACCATCTCACTCTCTCTCCTTCTAAACCATCAGAACCATGCCCATTACTCCAGGAATGGATCTATCCATTAAAAAGGGTACAGTCTCTACAATGTAATCACTCCTCAAAGGCCCCACCTTTCAAATACCGTAATTGGATTTCCCATCCTCTTAACACTGTTAACAATAGGGGTGAAGTTTTTAATACTAAATTTATCTACTTAGTATTTCCAGCTAATGTTTAAATCCTCCATAAGACATGTTAAATGCTTGAATACCTCTATTCAAATGAATGAGAGTTAACTAAATACCTCCTGAGTTGGATGCAAAAGTATAATCTTCCTTTAAGCCTTCCTCCTAGTGACTATATTGGTACTGCTTTGGCTCTCTAGCCATCTGGAGGTTACGTGCCTCTAAGACTTCTCTTCTTTCTACCCAAAATTCTCTTTTTCTTCATCATATATCCTTTTAGTTAATGTAAACTTAGATAGCATTTACAATGCTCTAAACCTGCTGGACATAGTAGAAATATGGACTTGCAATTCCTTTTCGATAATCCTATTGGCTTTGCAGATTCTGTTACTACTTTTTAAATTTTATTTTAGTATTACTATGTTTTTTGGTAGCATGCCTTGGGGATAATTTCAAATAAGTGTCATCTGGACAGAGGATTTTTAGTCCATTGCAGGATACTTACAGGCGATGTTCAAAAGTAAATGCTGATATAATATTCATATTGTTATTGCTTTAAAGAAATAAGGCAGTGGTAACCCTGTCTGCTCCAGAGAATTTCTGGATTTAAATCCCCTTAGAACATTCAAATTGTTAAATCAATAAAACTTCTTTATGAGATTGATTTTTTTTACACAACAGGAGTGTGCTTTGCATATGTAAAGATTAGTATCAATACCTTTACATCTGCCTTTGAGTGTGGGAAAATTCTCCCTTAACATAGATTCGAAATGAATAGAAAAACCTAAGGCTTCAACAAAAAGTTCTTATCAGCTTGCATCCATAGTGGAAGTGGTTTCTTTCCAACACATTTATTGAGCATTTTAATAGGGATGGGGTGGTGCACTTCCTGTATATCAAGGAAGCAAAAGAGACGGTGCTTGTCTTCACAGAGTTTAGACTCTCATTGGAAATTTTAATCAAGCTGAATAAAAACTAAATACAATTTTAAAAGAATGGATACATTTAAGTGCCAGAGAAGTGGGGCAGTCTGTTTTTGTAAGAATTGTAAGTAGAGACCTTCTAATTTACCTTAAACTGGCTGGAAAGTGGCTACTGTGTTATATTGATTGAATACAAACTCATCCCTTTCGACTAAGACTTTTTGTACTCTTGGGTGTTTATTATATTACTTCCTGGACATATGGGTAATTTACTTTGTTTTTTAAAAATGTTCTTTATTGTTATGTGTCCACTAGTTTAGACTTCCTTTACATATTGTCTCTCCAAGTCATTATCATTCATGTTAGCTATTAAGTTTGTAGGCGGTAATAACAATATTCATTGAAATTCTTTTCTATAAAGTCTAGATAAGAGACTTTAGAGTTTCTGATACATGAATTTTGTTTCTTTTTAAAATAACTGTCATGTTATTCTTCCTTTTCAAACCAATCCATTCCACTTGTCATAGAGACAGGACAAAAGAAAGCCACACATAATCCAAGTTTATGTTATTGCACTGTGCAAATTTATATGAAAATCAGAGCATGGCCCCATATAAAAATCTAACAAGGTGAGTCTCACACCTATTGGTTTACCTCCCGTCCAAACAATAGCACCTTCAGAAACAGTTCTTTAAACGTTTCTTTATCTCACCTCAGCCGATGATGATCAAGTAAATGATAAAATACATAACATTGATTTCTTTTTCAAAGTGTTTTATTTCCATGGTCTCATTTGACCTTCACATCTATTCTATAGAGTTAGCACTATAGGTTATATTTTTCTTTGTAGAAATAGACCAGGAAATGCTACTGTAGTTTATGCTGAAATGTTCTCAATATTTATTTCTTTATGACTTTAACTCATACTAAATAAAATTATCATAAGATTATTTTGTAACCCTATTGTTTATTTTTAGGGATAACAGATGATTTAGATATTTAGAATAGAACTAAAATAAGATGTCATAGTAAACATATTTATCTCAAGGAGAATAGAAAATAATTTCTGCTGGTCTTATTCCAAAAAATGAAAACCTAAACCCTACTTAGTAAATCGTTACTCTTCATAATGAAATAGGGCTAAGAGAATTAGAACAGGTATGTCAAATATCTGTCACGCATGCAGATACTGTGTCTCCCTCACTCATGGAAGACATTTCTAATGGATCAAGGCACTCTTTCTTACCAGGCTCGGTGAGCCTTGTAGTCCTTTGTAACAAGGCAATCATCATTAATAGATCAGAATTTTCAAGAAAGATGAAACAATTGCTGATGCCTTAACAAAATGAAAGTTTGCAAGTTCACATAGCCCCTATTTTGTAGAAGCCACCCCCACCTTGGAAGAAGGAAAATGTATCTTTTAGAAGTTGATATAAATATGGGTTTTGTGAATGCTGACATTATAATGAAGAATAAAATTGACTAATTGACTAAAACAAAAGAAACTACAGGAATTTTTTATTTTCTCTGAGCATGTGTTTTGTAAATGAATTCCATTGGGATGATGGAGCATAAACATGGGCAGAAGAGATATGTTTATGTGTGAGTCTGCATGTCTGGCCATCCAATTTGCATATAACATTTATAATTACTGTGCAGCTTCCATAACACACAAGCAATTAAACTCAGCTTAACAAAATATATCTTTTTTTGCTAGATTAAATTGAAGGTCTATCACAAATACATATTATGAAGTTGTTCAGTTATTGTCATAACAGAAATAGAGATAGAACAATTGAAGGTGGACAAATGGAGTGAATCACCCTGTAACATTTTCATATTAGGGACCAAACCTTCCAACTGCAAATTGAATGCTGACACCTATTGTCACAAAACCAACCAAATAGAACAGAACAGTGGAGGGTGGGGGAAGGGGTGGAGGGGGCAGGGGAATTGGGAAAGGATAGCACTATTGGAAACATCACATACTTTTTTCTTTTTTGCTCCAATAGCATTAGTGATAATGTTAGGAGTGATGAGGACAAAAGACTATTTTTTATTACACCCTTGAGAAAAAAGTCAACGAAAAGGTCACTGCTAACAAGTGCTTTTAAGCATATGTGAGAACCTTCCATAAAAATAGGTGATATGACACATTAATTTGTTTTATTTAACAAAATGTATTAGCGAATTAAAGTTCCTGGTGTTGAATTATTTGTTCTGCCCTGTGTCCTCATAGCACTTTACCCATATTCTGGAAAAACATCTAATTCCACGGGTTTACCTATCTTCTGCACAAGACAGTAGGCACCAGAAAGAAAAGGACAATATGATGTTCTCTTTCGAAGTTCCAGCACTTTGAGTAGTCCTGAAATACAGTAAAATCTTCAAGAATGTAAGTTAAATGAGAGATCAACAAATCTTTAAAGACAAATTCCTAGCAGGCAGATATTTTTGTTGTATTTGCTTTCTCCTTCATCAAAGGAGATTTCTGCACCCCTCCAGCAGTGTATAACCCACAAAAAGAGCCCTAAATATTTTTTGATTATTGATTAAAGTCATGATCAAAAAATTAATCATAAAATAATCAGTTAGTTATTCATTGGGAGCTACAATGTGCAATGCAAATTAATATTCTGGGTTAATGGGAAGTGCTTTTATACTTTCTCCTCCACTGAACTGTAGAGTTATATTTTGGGGGGATATTATTAAAATATAAGATGCTGCATCTCCCTGTCACAGCAAGATGGATTATTGTAGGATTTACTTGTCGGGCTGTGAAATGACCCGCAGCACTAAGGCAGCCCAAGCAGTGATTTTCCAAGGGGCCTCATTACCTTCAATGTGGGATGTGATGAATCGCTGTTTGATATGTCATTGTTTTTTTCCCTGAAATGCTATTCTATCATTCAAGATGCACACATACACATGCACATGCTCAGAGGCGTAACGTGTGCAAGAAGGGGTTTGATAAACAGAGAGAAGGGAACAAATGTGAGCTAAGTAGATAACCACAGTGAATTGTAAGGTCAGTTAAAGAAAAATCAAAGAAAATTTTAAAAAGCACAGGGAATCAGATGATCCATATTAAAAAGCCAGTGTCACTCTTCCTAAATGTCCTTAATTCTAATCTTACCTATATTATCAGGTTGTCTGTTCTATAGAGCACCCATAGGAAAGTTAATTCTCAAACTTCTTCGTTGTTTAGCACAGAAACAATTGTATTTGGGCAGAAATGTGAGTGTAACCATCTTCATTTTTGTTATTAGCAGCCTATAGCAAAATGAACAAGGAAACATTAGCTCAATTTTGCTTTTTTTAAATTTTAAGTTATGACACTGACTTCAAATGAATAAGGAGATGGAGATGCTAACTTGTACTTACTTACATGTGTTCCAAAATGATATTTTCATTGACTATGGGCAGTATTAGTGTATGGATGCCACATATAATTGTGAATGTGTATGACAGCAAGCAAGCAATGCTTCAGAATACTTGTCATGATAGTTTAAACAAAGATATGCTGGAACTGGGCAGGAACTGTAAACAAAGACAGAGAGCGACAAGATACATAGACCGAAAAGTGATTGGAATAATGGCCTACGGGAATTAAAAATTTTTAGAAAGAACTCATAAGACTCCCTCAGCTGGGGTCTAACCAGGAAACTGGTTAAAAGGAATGGTGTACTGTAGTGGAAAAAGTCTTGGGCTTTGGGCAAAAAAACCCCTGAGTCTGTGTACTAAATCCAGCACTTAGCAATTCTGAGACCATTCACAGTTGCTTCTCTCATCTGTATTACAGGGGATAGTTTAGCTTCAAGTAAA
>NW_007737324.1:0-350 GCF_000696425.1 Galeopterus variegatus | reverse complement strand
TTGTAGTGGAAAAAGTCTTGGGCTTTGGGCAAAAAAACCCCTGAGTCTGTGTACTAAATCCAGCACTTAGCAATTGTGAGACCATTCACAGTTGCTTCTCTCATCTGTATTACAGGGGATAGTTTAGCTTCAAGTAAAATAATATTTAGGTGAGATACTTATAAACTATAGGGCATATGACATAAGATATAGAAATACAGTGCAGTAGTTAAGAATGCAGATTCTGGGGCGATTCTGTTTCATTCATCCCCTGCTTATCCCGTATAAAAATGATGAAGCTAGAGACATCAAGATGGCGACGGGTCTGGAGCAGCCGTGCCAGGAAACAGCGCGATCCTGAGAGCTGTGCG
>NW_007737323.1:53096-54331 GCF_000696425.1 Galeopterus variegatus | reverse complement strand
CTTTTCTTTGATGTTTATTCATTGTGGCAGGGGGTTTCACAGTCCACAGTTTTGACACTATTGACTAACTAAACTGTTGCTTTGGTTGCCAATTTGGTATGGCTACCTCAGTGACTGCTCAGTTGGCCACTAGTGCCCTGCGTGTGTGGTTGCCTCGGGTCTTGGGACTCTGCGGGGAGCCACCTCTCTGGTCAGCTTGGACTCTGCTGGGCTGCTGGATCACGGCTTGGTACTGCAGGGTGTGTGGTCTCTGCTGAGCTTCCACCTCCCGTGCCGGACTTCTTCCTGGTTTTCACCACATCCAGGGGGTGCATCAGGCAGATTTAGTTTCTGAGGCTGGGAAGTCCAAAGTCCAGGGAGCACATCTGGTGAGGGTCTTGGTGGTGGTGGTGACAGCAACCCAGGGGTCTCACATTGCAAGATGGTCGAAGCAGAGAGAGAGAGAGAGGCTGCTGGGCCTGTGCGGTCATGGGTGCACTCTGTGCATGGATGGCGGGAGGGCTGGCGTGGGGGGTGGCCGTAAGCACCCAAACATCCCTATTTCTCCCTTTTGGAATGGGAATGTGTACCGTATGTTTGTCCCACCATTGTATCTTGGAAGTAGGTAGCATGTTATTTTCACAGATGGGACTTTGAACTTTGGACTTTTGAGTTGAAACAAGTTGAGACTTTGCGGATGAAATGAATGTATTTGCATGTGAGAAGGACATGAGTTTTGGGGGATCAGGGGTGGAATATAGTAGATTGAATTACATCCCCCCCAAACTCATTGAAGCTCAAATTTTGTTTCCCTAGCTTTATGTGTTAGAAACATAGCCCCTACTGTGATTGTTAAGAGGGTGGGAAATCCTCTTATGGTAATTGAAAGGTGGAGCCTTGAAGAGGTGATTGGCTTGTAGGACTGCACAGTAGTGAATGGATTAAAAATGGTGATCAGGGGCGTGGTTCTGAGAGCTTTAAAAGAAGAGGAGAGTCTGTCTTGCTCTCTCTGCTTCCACCATCTTGCAATGTGAGACCACTGGGTCACTGTTGCCACCACCAGATGGACTTTGGATTTCCTAACCACAAAAACTGTAAGCAGTAAATTTTGTTTTCTTTATAAATCACCCAATTTTAGGTATTCTGCTACAGCAACATGAAATGGACTAATACAGTAAAAAAGATTAAAGACTGAATTTTTTAAAATCCAGCTATCTGCTGTTTCTATAAGGCATATCTATAATATAAAGACACAG
>NW_007737323.1:51062-52329 GCF_000696425.1 Galeopterus variegatus | reverse complement strand
ACTGAATAAACCAAAAGTAAGTAGAAGGAGTAATAATCAGCAGAAATAAAAAAATCTGAGTCTCAAAAAATAAAAATAAAAATCTGACATTTACAGATGCAGTAGAGATTCCAAAAAATAAGATAATTTAATGAACAACTTTAGGCCTTGAAATTTTAGAATGAACAAAGTCCTACAAGACTGAGGAAGTGCTATCCCTCAGCAGGAGATCCCAGCTTTCACATTACCTAAGAACAATTCAGGATAGGTTGCTTTGAGAAGACTGTGGGTGTATGGGTAAAGGTCATTCATTCTCAGCGGTCTCCCTGTCCACCCTTTCTCCACAAAATACCCTAAATCCAGTCATTAATTCCAACTGTTTTATACTTGCCTTTCAAGTTCCCTTTTGTCCGGAAGTCTAAGATTTTCTTTTACAACAGCTTTATTGAAAAACAATTCATATACCATACAATTCACCTATTCAAAGCTTACAATTCACTAGTTTTTAGTATATTTATAGAGATGCTGAATTTTGCTAAATGTTATAAAACATTTATGTATTGATTTTGTTATATAATGATTTTGAACCATCCTTGTGAGGGCTGTCTGGTTAGCTCAGTTGGTTAGAATATAGCCTTGTAACACCAAGGTCAAGGGCTTGGATTCCCATGCAGGCCAGCTGCAAAAAANAAAAAAAAAAAAAAAAAAAAAAAAAAAAAAGTGAACCATCTTTGTGGAATCAATCCTATTTAGTTGTAATGTATTATCTTTTTGATATATTGCTGGTTCCTATTTGCTAATATTTGTTTAGTTTGTTCATCTAATAGTTGTAGGTAAGATTTGACTTTCTACATTTTATAAATTTTGGCATTAGTTATGCTAGCTGTGTAGCATAAAATAAATTGAGGAGCTCCCCATTTTTTTCTGAGTTAGACCTTTGCTTCTCAAACTTTAGTGTGCTAAGAATCACCTGGAAAGCTTGCTAAAAAACAGATACTTGGGCCCCACCCCCTAGTGATTCAGGTTTAGTGGATCTCAATTAGGGTCTATTAATTTGCATTTGTATCACATTCCCAGGTGATGCATAGGCACACTTTCAGAAGCATGGTTTAAATGATATCAAAACCATCTGCTTTTTAAAGGTTATATAGGATTCATCTCTGAATCCACTTGGTCCCAATGCCCATTTCACTAATAGATCTTTATTCATCTTTCCAATCTTTTCCATTAATTTTCCACCAAAATTCATGGCTCACTAATTTACATTTACATTTGCTAGACACCACTG
>NW_007737323.1:46293-50357 GCF_000696425.1 Galeopterus variegatus | reverse complement strand
GCATGGTTTAAATGACATCAAAACCATCTGCTTTTTAAAGGTTATATAGGATTCATCTCTGAATCCACTTGGTCCCAATGCCCATTTCACTGATAGATCTTTATTCATCTTTCCAATCTTTTCCATTAATTTTCCACCAAAATTCATGGCTCACTAATTTACATTTACATTTGCTAGACACCACTGGTTTACTCTAGGGTTTCAGATTTGTTGACCTAGAATTTCATATGGGATCTCTTTAAAATTCTCTCTAAATTTGGGGGCGGGCTGGTTAGCTCAGTTGGATAGAGTGCAGTGTTATAACACCAGGGTTAAGGGTTCAGATCCCAGTACCAGCCAGCTGCCAAAAAAACACTAAATTTGATGACTCTTTCCTCATTCTCAATATTTTATTACTTTTATTTCATTTTTCCTTAATTAGGCTCACAAACACCACTTGGATATATTTATCATTTTTATTTCTTTTTCTATCTCATTAATGTCACCTTTTTTCTTTATTATAATTTCTCTCTTTCTAGTTTATTTTGTTATTATTTTGATTTCTTAAGGAGAGTATTAAGTTCCCTTATTTATTCATCTTTAGTCTTCAATAATAAAGTCACTTAGAGCTCTAAGTTTTTCTAAGTGTAATTTTTGCTGTGTTTCAAAAGTTTTGGCATTAAATATTCTATTTTTTATGCTACCTGGAAACTTTGTAATTTCCCATTTAGTTTCTATTTGATCCAGGAATTATCCAAAAGTATATTTCTTAATTTCCAAGTAATTAAGGCTATTTTCTCTCTTTTAAAATGATTTCTTTCTTTCTTTTTGACCGGTAAGGGGATCGCAACCCTCACCATGGTGTAGTCTGCACCACGGTCAGCCAGTGAGCGCACCAGCCATCCCTATATAGGATCCGAACCTGCAGCCTTGGCACTACCAGCGCCGCACTCTCCTGAGTGAGCCACGGGGCCGGTCCCTAAAATTATTTATTTCTAATATAACTATGTATCTGTTAGATTATATTTGTTGTTTGCATTACTCAATTTTTTAAAATATTCAGTTTTTCCCTATTCAATTTTTCCCTTTTAGATCTACCAGTTCTCTATGATATTGCCATTAGTTATATTTTGATCAGTTTCTCTTTGGGTTTGTAATAGTTTTGTTTTAAATATTTAGTTCTCCAGTTGTTTGATCCATACGAGTACAAGTTTATGGCTGTTATTTCTTCTTTGTGCATTGAGAATGTATTATTACATAATATCTCTAACGTGTTCAGTACTTTTGACCTTAAATTCTGCCTTCCCTGATGTTAATATTACAATGCTTGCTTTGTTTTTATTTGCATTTACTTCACTTCATTTTGTCCATCCCTTTGTTTTCAATTTTCCCTTGTTATGTTAAGGATATTACTTATTAACCACACGTAGTTATGTATTTTGTTTTGTTTTGTTTTTTAAATCCCACCCTGCAGTCTCCAGCTTTTAATAGAGTTCAGTCCATTCATATTTAACATCATGACTGACATACTTGGTTTCATTCCTTCTATCTTTTACTTCGTTATTTCCTCTTTATCATTTTTCTTAATTTTTTTCTGGGTTAATCAAGTTTATATTCATTTTTCCTCTTGTTAATTTTTAGGTTCTACTATGATTTCTCCCTAATGGTACATTCCCTTTCCTGGTGCCTATAATCACCAGTTTATTTCTCTAATATAATTTTAAAACAAGATACCAACTATTTTCCCCACCAAAAAATCCCATTTCCCCCTTTGCTCTCACCCCCAATAAGATGAGATATTTGGAACTGTTGGCTAATATACCCTCCGCCAGAAAAGTAAAATGGCATTAAAGACGGAGATACACAAAATGGCACCTGAGAAAGTTTCCCGGAAAACCCCCACCCAGAAAAATCCCCTAACTGCCACATCCCCTTCCCATGTGCCCAATTTTGCCCACCTATGAGAAAGTCCCAGCTCAGCTTAAACCCCGCTCGCTTCCCTCCCCTTCCTTCTTAGCCAGTAGGAACAGCCCAGCTCAGCCTGACTGGATATAAAAGGCCCAGCCGACTCTCCCTGCTGCTGCTCCCACTTTCCAGAGGGCAGTGCGTGTTCCTTTTGCCTGCCTGATACACTTCAGTTGAGTCCCTGTCTCCTGGTGTGCCTTANATTTTTTTCTGGGTTAATCAAGTTTATATTCATT
The DNA here is from genome assembly GCF_000696425.1 of Galeopterus variegatus. Lineage (NCBI taxonomy): Eukaryota > Metazoa > Chordata > Mammalia > Dermoptera > Cynocephalidae > Galeopterus > Galeopterus variegatus. Next base: position 48,177 of record NW_007737323.1, on the reverse strand, counting down.
TTTCCTCTTGTTAATTTTTAGGTTCTACTATGATTTCTCCCTAATGGTACATTCCCTTTCCTGGTGCCTATAATCACCAGTTTATTTCTCTAATATAATTTTAAAACAAGATACCAACTATTTTCCCCACCAAAAAATCCCATTTCCCCCTTTGCTCTCACCCCCAATAAGATGAGATATTTGGAACTGTTGGCTAATATACCCTCCGCCAGAAAAGTAAAATGGCATTAAAGACGGAGATACACAAAATGGCACCTGAGAAAGTTTCCCGGAAAACCCCCACCCAGAAAAATCCCCTAACTGCCACATCCCCTTCCCATGTGCGCAATTTTGCCCACCTATGAGAAAGTCCCAGCTCAGCTTAAACCCCGCTCGCTTCCCTCCCCTTCCTTCTTAGCCAATAGGAACAGCCCAGCTCAGCCTGACTGGATATAAAAGGCCCAGCCGACTCTCCCTGCTCCCACTTTCCAGAGGGCAGCCGCGTGTTCCTTTTGCCTGCCTGATACACTTCAGTTGAGTCCCTGTCTCCTGGTGTGCCTTATTTTGTGCTCAGGCCGGAGTTTTTCCTTTCAGGAATCCTTTTCCTTCCCCTCTGTATTTCACCCCTAATTCCTAGACTTTTGCTGAGATAGGAATTAAAAATACTAAACTTCTATTAAACATTCCTTGGATTTTGTCTCCTTTAAGTAGAAAAATCCTCATATTTAGAAGTTTTTAACACATCCCCAGGCAGTTTATCATCATCTAATATTTAATTATAGACATATATATATATACATATGATGGTACCTCAAAAAGTTCATGGAAAGTTTCATATTATCTTTTAATTCTGTTTTTCCATGAACTTTTTGAGGTACCCTTGTATATGTGTACGTATGCATTTTCACATGTGTACATGTACATATACATGTATAGAACAGGGTTCGGGATTCATTGTTTACCCACCTTCTCATTTTCCTCCTCTCTTTTGAGTTCTTTGTTCTGATTCATTTATTGTTTAGCTAGAGTCCTTTCTAAAGGATTGTCCTCGGAGGTGATACCTGGTTGATACTCTCTATATCCTTGCATATCTTCAAGTATCTTTTCTTTTTTCTTTCTTTTTTGTTTTTCTTTTTCTTTTTGCCCTGACAGTTCAAGATAACTAGTTGGGGTTAAGAATTCTTGAGTTGTAGTTCCTTTTTCTTATTATCCATGTAATGTTATTCCATAGTCTAATGCCTTCCATTGCTGGAGGTGAGAAGTCCAGTGCTAGTTTGATGCTTTTTCCTTTGTATGTAACTTGTCTTTCTGTCTAGATGCCTAAAAGTTTTCTCTTAATCTTTGAAATTCATGTATTTCACCAGTACATTCCCAGATATACACAATTTCTCATCAAAACTGCCTGGAATCCAATAAAGCCTTTTAACTTGCAAAAACCATTTTCCTTTAAGGGGGGACTTTATCTTTTATTACTGGTTTACTTATGACCTCTTCTCCATCTATTCCCTTTTCTTCCTTTGGGACTCCAATTGTTAATATATCAGTTTTAAAAAAAATCTTTTGATGGATTTTGGACGTGGCCAGCACCATTGTGCACACAATAAGCACCAGCACAAAATAGCCCCCCCGCCTTGTCTTCCACTCCAGCACCAAGCCCTCCCCCTTCCCTTTACAAGAAGCCTCCTGACTTAGAAATAACTTTCCGGCTTCTGCATCGGCGCAGTTCTCCACCCACTTACATCAACCTAATGGTCCCTCCTGCTGTACATTTTTTTTTTCCTTTTTGTCTTTTTTTGTGTCCGGCAACGGATCACAACCCTCAGTGTCGTGCCCGTACTGGACCGGGACCAGCAACGGGATCACAACCCTCAGTGTCGCGCCCGCACCTCACTCAGCCAGTGAGCG
>NW_007737323.1:43741-45634 GCF_000696425.1 Galeopterus variegatus | reverse complement strand
TTTTTTGTCTTTTTTCGTGTCCGGCAACGGATCACAACCCTCAGTGTTGCGCCCGTACCGGACCGGGACCAGCAATAGGATTGCAACCCTCGGTGTCGTGCCCGCACCTCACTCAGCCAGTGAGCGGGAACCGGTCTGTATGTGGGATCCGAACCCTCGGTGGGAGCGCCACCGCGCTCCCAAGCGGCGCACTGTAGCAGTGCGCCACCGGGCCGGCCCCCTGCTGTACATTTTGCATCCCCAAAGCTAATATAAACTCTCGCAAACCCATTGTTGGGGCTGTCTCCCCATTTTCAGGGCAGCCCTGGGCTGTCCTTCATTTTGAGCACAGTCTGGCAGATTTCTTTCTTTAATAAAGCTTGAACGGTACCCGGCATCTCGGCTCACTTTCTTTCATCTTTCAAATCTCTTTACTTTCATGATTTTTCTCAACTTTATTCCTCTGTGATTTAGTATATTTCTTCCAGTTGGTCTTCTAGGTCACTAATATATATCTCAACTGTAACCATTCTCCTTCAATTTATCTGCTGACTTTTAAAGTTTAAATATTATGTTCTTTTTCTACTTACAAAAAGCATTTTTGTGTTGTGCTCTTTAGTTTTTGTTTGTTTTGTTGTTTATTATTGTCATCTGTCTCTTCAGCAGTGCAATTTTTCTAGTACTGTCACAGGGATCCCTTACATATGTTGTTATTTTTCTTTGGCAACTCATTGATACTCAGACCTGGTTATGGAAGAACCCTAAATGGGTAAAGAGTTCTCTGGTGAGCCAGTGGTCCAGCACCAGAGGAAGCTTCCATTCTCTTCTTATCCTCACCCTGTGGCCTTGTACTGGTCTGCAGTGAAGAGAAAAGCCTTCCCCAGAAATTCCAGCAGGGACTCTTTGAAAGCTCAAATCCTAATTCACACCCAGCTCCCCACAGCCACAGCAGCTGCTTGGCTCAGGAGAGACAGGTGGAGTGCAGCTGTTAGTAGAGGGGACCTGACACATGTGGCTGCTCCAAAGCAATTCTTGGCAGTTGCCTCACAGTGCTCTGAACTGTTTTTATTCAATTTAATTCAATTCTGACACTATCTGGAGTTTGCATCAGGTTTAAGTTCTCAATCTCACAAGACTGTCCTCAGTTTAGATGTCAGTCACAAACGGGGTGTCCAGACCACCAGCACTTCTGACTTGGCTACAAATTTGGGGTTTCCCACAATCCCCCACTTCATGTTTGATAATTTGCTAGAATGGCTCACAGAACTCAGGAAAGCACTTTACTTAATGATTATTAGCTTATTATGAAGGATACAACTCAGAACAGCCAAATGGAAGAGATGCATAGAGCAAAGTATACTGGGCAGGGAGGCTTAGAGCTTCCATGCCCTTTCTGGGTAAGCTACCCTCTCCCCACACTCTGATGTGTTCACCAACCCAGAAACTCTCTCAACCCCACTGTTTAGGGTTTTCTATGGAGGTTCTGTTATAAGGCACACTCAGCTCCTGGCTGAGGCTCCCGTAAGTTGATATTGAAATTATAGGTCCAGGGCCAAGCCCGTGGCGCACTCAGAAGAGTGCGGCGCTGGGAGCGCAGCAGCACTCCCGCCGCGGGTTCGGATCCTATATAGGGATGACCGGTGTGCTCACAGCGCTCACTGGTTGAGTGCAGTGCGGCCGGTCTCAAAAAGGACAAAAAAAAAAAAGAAAAGAAAAGAAATTATAGGTCCAGCTGCCTGCCCCCAGACAAAAATCAAACAAATAAAAGTCAAATGTTGGTGAAAATGGAAGTCAGCCTTTATTCAGGAATACCAGTGACCTGAGTACAGATGTTAGGCTAACCCATCTCTCTGGTAAACCTGAAGGAGCATGGCCAGGCTAAAGCCATTTCAAAGACTCAAGTTTACTGAGGGG
>NW_007737323.1:40949-43731 GCF_000696425.1 Galeopterus variegatus | reverse complement strand
ACAAATAAAAGTCAAATGTTGGTGAAAATGGAAGTCAGCCTTTATTCAGGAATACCAGTGACCTGAGTACAGATGTTAGGCTAACCCATCTCTCTGGTAAACCTGAAGGAGCATGGCCAGGCTAAAGCCATTTCAAAGACTCAAGTTTACTGAGGGGGTTTTTAAGAGGGAGATGAGGGAATGGAATGCGGGAAATGAAAAGCAGGAAGGAGGGGCACGTGAGCAGCAAGGGCTTCATGCAAGGTCTCAGGTGCAAAGTCTTGTCAAGACTCTGTCTGGTTTCTGCTCCCATCCTTATCTCAGGGTCTGGGTAGTACTTGCAAGTCTGCAGCTTCAGGCTGGCTGGAAAACAACTTTACATTCATGTAAAGTGTCGTCTTGCCCCATAACCAAGGTTCAAAATATCGAATAACCATGGGAAAAGAGGGAACTCTGAGAAATCCATGCCAAGAAAAAAACTGTCTTTTTAAAGTTTGCCTACAGCCCATGTGGTTTTAGGTCCCAACATGGCTTCAGTCCTGCTCATTCCAACAGTACATTATGTAGGCAGTATTAAATCATTGGCCATCAATGATTAACTCAATCTCTAGTCCCTTTCACCTCTCTGGAGGTCAGAGGATGGGGCTGAAAGTTCCAACCCTCTAATCATGCCTTGATTTTTCTGGTGACCAGCCCCCAGCCTAAGGCTATCTATGGGCCCACCAATGATGACCTTATTAGAACAAAAGATGCTTCTATCACCCAGGAAATTCCAAGGATTTTAGACGCTCTGTGTCAGGAGCTAGGGAAAAAGACCAAATATATATATTCCTTATTATATCACAATTTTACAGTGCTTTCTTGATTTTTGTGCTTGAATGTATGCTTAGAATTTATTTGGGGCTTCATTAAGAAAGATCAACTCTTAACTTTGTAAAAGCATCCATCTGTGTGTGTCTTAGACTCTGGTTTTTCTTGCTCCGATTTTGTTTGTCTGTATGCTCCCAGGCTCACAAGAAGCTTTCTTTCCTCCCAGGAATTCCTCAAAATTTCTATTGTTGGGCACTATATGGGAAAAAAAAGACTTGTATCCAGATGTTGGCCTAAATGTAGATCTGGAGTTCAAATTTTACCACCAGTGGGGAAATCTAGGGGGTAAAATTAACTTAAAATGGTCTCAGTTCAGTAGTACCCAGGTACTTATCAGAAGCAAACAAAAGGTGTTTCTAGAGAAATACACCCTCAACCTAGACTTGACATGATTCCCACAGAAAAAGGTTTGTCAAACATGAGATCACAGTGTAAAATTATAAAACAAGTGAAATGAATCACTATAAATGAGAGTCGACAACAGAGTGAGTCACTGAGACTTGTAGATATTAAATATTGCCCTATAGAGATTTTGTTTTTATACAGTCAAATTTATGAAACTTTTTCTTTATGGTTCTTGTTTTTATGTTATTCTTATAAAACTCTTTCCTGTGACAAAAGTATATAAATATTTACCGATATTTATTTGCAGTGAATTACATTTTCATTTTTTACATTGTGATTCTTGACCCGTTTGAAATGTATTTCAATGTAAGGACACAATTTTTCCCAGGTGTCTTGCCTATTGTTCCAACTCAGTCATTGAATAATTAATGTTTTCTCCACTGGTTCGAAATGCTACCTTATCACATCCTGACTTCCATCATTACTCAGGTCCTCTTCTAGACTTTGTATTCTATGCCATCAAGCTACTTGTGTAAATCTGCTCCAGAACCACCCTGTTTTAGACATGGAAGGTTTACACTGTTGAATCTTTTTACAGCATAGTGGTTAACAATGCAAATCTGAAACTGTCTGCCTGGGTTCATGTCTTGGCTCCTCCCCTTACCTCAATCCACAAAATGTGTTAATCCGTGACTCTACTAGCCAGACTAAGTCTGCCTGGCAACTGGTGACCTCAGGGATCCTCCCCCCAAAATAAGCTTGCGGAGAATATGTTCCAAGGAGTCAGGGCTGATGGGGTGGGAAGGAGAGGGAAGAACTGAAATGTGCTTCACACCTAAGCATGCAGCAGATCGCCAGGTTTCAGAGGTGGGGGAACCGTGCAGAAGGCAGCTCTCTTCAAAAAGATGGGGCCCAGACTGGCAGTGGTGAGTTAACAGGAGGGTGGGCTGAGGGTAGAAGACTCCTCACCTGTGAGTGTCTCCATGCTGAATTGCCTGAATCGCCTTCTGGCTGCAGCGAAAGATTAAAATTGCCTATAACCCCAATGCCGTGGTTCTGACGGACCGTCGAACTTTCGGACCCTCGTCGCGCGCCCAGGCCTTCCCTTCCCCACCCCCTGATCCTAGCCCTCCACCCCTTTCCCCACCCCCACCAAGCGCAGGCAGAGGCGACCGATCTCCAGACTCGCGCGGCAGTGGCAGGTAGAGGAGGGTGCAGGAGTCCTGGCCTCCAGCTCCTGACCTGTGGGGGAGCCAGGCGTCTGTTCCCCCAGCCATCACTCCCCCCTCTGGACCCAGACCTCTGAGCCAACCCCCCCCCGCCTTTTTCTTTTCAGGAATTTAGGGATTCAGGATGCCCTGAGTCAGGGAGGGGAGGAGTAGGCCCCGGGTGCGGAGTGGCCGGGCAGTAAACGCCACCAGGTGGAGCAGGAGCCTGGTGGTCCATCCCGCCCTCTCCTCGTCCCCCATCCTGCCTCCCCTCTCAGGTGTGGATGGGCCCGCCCTGAAGACACCAACTTCCTCCAGCAAGTGACCAGGGCTGGCTGAGGCCAGTGAGGTTGGACTGTTGTAAGAGAGTCCTTCACTGA
>NW_007737323.1:38218-40613 GCF_000696425.1 Galeopterus variegatus | reverse complement strand
AAGTGACCAGGGCTGGCTGAGGCCAGTGAGGTTGGACTGTTGTAAGAGAGTCCTTCACTGACTCCAAGATTTACTCCTGGGAAGAGTTTCTTAGCTGGCCTTCAAACAGGTTGTCCCTCCTTTGATTCCCCCCGAGAGCCTGGAGGAAGGTAGATCTAGCAGGGAGCTCAAAGGTCGAGAAAGAGTGCACGGATCCAGTCCCAGCTCTACTGGTGACCAGAGATAGTTACCCTAGCTGGGTACTACGTGGGCTCACACCAGCTGCTGGGAGAGGCAGAGCGATCATCCACGGCAGAGTGAACTGCAGGTACTAAACCTTGAAAGGTGAGAAAGCAGTGGCTGCATCTGAAGGCAGGGTGGGTTAGCTCACCTGGTTGGAGAATGGTGCTGATAACACCCAGGTCAAGGGTTCGGATCCCCTTACTGGCCTGCTGCGGGGGGCGGGGGGAGAGGGTGGGAGCAGGAAGTAGAGGCGGGTCAAAAAAGGATCCTGGGCGTCAAACTGAACTAGGCTGTGAGGCCCCTCAGGAAGATGTAAGCAAGCGATAGACTCTGTTGGGCTTATGTAATGGCTCTGGAATATTAAGCAGCTATTAAAAATTATGGTGTTAAAGAATACTTTATGACAGGAAAATTCTCATGATGTAATGGAAGAAAATATATGTTCAATATATATCAATTTGTAAGAAACACACATATATGTCCATAGAGTATATATTAATATATTTATATCCTATTGTAATACTTAATATTATCCAATATATAATATATATTCTATAATAATATCTAATTTGTAAGAAATACACACATGTATGTTCATAGAACATATTGTGTTTATATCCTATATATAATATATAGCAATATTCTATACATAATATATATTAATATCCAATTAGAAAGAAATACACATATATAATATGCATATTTATTCATATAATATAATAATATATAATTTATAAGATTGGCTGTGCCCCCTTTCTAAAGTGAGCAAACATTTTTTTTTTTCCTTTTTGTCTTTTTTCGTGACTGGTAACGGGATCGCAACCCTCAGTGTCGCGCCCACACCGCGCTCAACCAGTGAGCTGACCGGTCTCTATATGGGATCTGAACCCTCGGCGGGAGTGCCGCTGCACTCCCAAGCATCCCACTCTACCGAGTGCGCCACCGTCCCACTCTACTGAGTGCGCCATCTGGCCGGCACAGGAGCAAACATTTTAAATTATGGTATCTTTATGGCAACTAGGCTTCACACCTAGTTAAACTAAAACCTCAAACTAAAACAGGAGATGGTAAAATGGCCCCACCTTGAAATAGCATCCTCCCTTCACAAGTCACAAGATCTGAGCTGAGTTGTGTGCTGCCTTGGTGCGGAAGCTGATGCTGGCAACAGCATTGCCAACAGAGGAGGCTGAGAGGCATTTGCAGTGCAGGGTAACTGCCCATCTGGCTAGAGTCTGTTCAGTGGGCTCTTGAGTGGGTGGAGCAGGGCAAGGGCCACACACCAGAACTGGAAAATCATTGCCTGACAAAGTCATGTCCTAGTGAGAGAAAAGTCTGGGAGATGCAATCTGAATACCAAAATAATGGCATTTCCAGGAGATTTCAACAGTTTGTGGAAGCATTTTAATCAGGACTGCTGGGAAAAGGGTCTACTGGGGCCATTGCACTAGGCATGTGAAAGGACATTTGTGTGTAAGGTGCTGTATTAAAATCTCAACTGGGCCACCAGAGGTGCGAAAGGGGGAGGGGAAGAGGGGTTAGCTAGAAATTGGTAAAGGGCCACAAAACATGATTACATTGTGTAATGATTAAAAATAAAAAAAAGCCTCAACTGATCTTTGGAGAGTTCCAACTATGTGCCAGGCACTGCAGTAGGGGAGGTGCAAGGTGATCAAGGCCACCTTTCGGAGGAGGTTATGTCTGCGATAAGACACCAATGATGAGTTGGCGTTATCTGGATGAGAGAGGATGGGAAGGGGCAGAAGGGAGGGTGTTAGTGTGAGAAAGAACATCCAGAAAGGTCTTTCCTACACGTTTAAATGAATATGCATGAAAACTTAAAATGTGTCATTTTCTTTATGTGGATTATTTTAATATATAAATGGTATCATGCATTTGACATTTCATGACTTTTTACCTAGCAGTGTGTTTTAGAGGCTTTACTATGTTTTTCCATGTGATCTACCTCTCTTTTATTACAAAATATAATACATATTTTTAAAAGTGTACAAAACTGAAACATTCAGCTCAATGATTTATTATAAAGTAAATACTCCAACCGTCCTAGTCAAAAAAGGAGAACGTTACCTGTACCCCAGAAACACTCCCTTGAGCCTCTCCCAAATACCAACCCCTCCTGTCCCCTAAGAGGGAATCACTGTCCTAATGCTTACGA
>NW_007737323.1:30943-37697 GCF_000696425.1 Galeopterus variegatus | reverse complement strand
AGCGCCTCCGCACTTCCCAAGCGGCGCACTAGCGCAGTGCGCCACCGGGCCGGCCCATATAATACATATTTTTAAAAGTGTACAAAACTGAAACATTCAGCTCAATGATTTATTATAAAGTAAATACTCCAACTGTCCTAGTCAAAAAAGGAGAACGTTACCTGTACCCCAGAAACACTCCCTTGAGGCTCTCCCAAATACCAACCCCTCCTGTCCCCTAAGAGGGAATCACTGTCCTAATGCTTACGATTATCATTTCTTTGCTTTTATTTATAATTTTACCAACACAGTATGTGTACCTAAACACTTCAGTTTAGTTTTGCCTGGATGTAAATACTCATATGATATGTATTCTTTAGTATATTGCTTCTTTCATTCAGTGTTAAGTTTTTGAGATATATTCATGTCACTGAGTGTAGCTGCAATTCATTTCTTTTCTTTGCTGTGTAGTATTCCTTTGCAGTGACCATCACTACTTATCCACGCTACTGGGATGGACATCTGTGTTGTTTCCTGCTTGGCACTGTTGCAAACAGTACTGCTAAGGAAATTCCTGTGCGTGCTGGTTAGACAGGTACACACAATGTGGTTGCAATTATACCTTGGAGTGGAGTCGCTGGTCACGGAATATGTATTCCTTCAATCTTAATAGATAAGCTGACCCATCTATAAAAATAATTTTCATCAGTTTTCACTCCCACCACCACTGTATGAGATTTCCTATGGCCCCTCATTATTGCCAATATTTGATGTTCTCAGTCTTGTCATTCTAGCCAGTCTGGCACCCCATTGTGGTTTTAATTGCCATTTCCCTGCTGATTAAAGAGCTTGAGCACCTTTTCACATATTCACAGCCATAAGGAGAACCACTTTGGTGAAAGGTCTCCTTTAAATTTCTTGAGCATTTTTCTATTGGGTTATTTATATTTTTCTTCTTGATTTGTAGGAGTTCTTTGTAGACTCTGGATAAAACTCTATTAGCTATGTGTGGCAATATTTTCCTACTTGGTGGCTTGCTTTTGACTCTTTTAAATGGTGTCTTGATGAACAGATGTTCTGAATTTTAATAAACTCAAATTTATCTGTTGTTTCCCTTATGGTTAGTGCTTTCTAACTCCTGTTTAATAAGTCTGTCTTAACCCCCAGATCATGAAGATATTGTCCCATGTTAACTTCTAAAGGTCTTATGAGTTTGTCTTTCATGTTTAAATCTGTAATCCTCATGGATTAACTTTTGTATGATGTGAAATAAGGATCAAATTTTTTTTTCGTATGAATATACATTTTCCCATCACTAATTATGTAATACTGTAATTTCCACACTACTCTGGGTTGACATGGAATATCTCTCCATTCATTTAAAACTTTTACTTCTCTTAATGGTTATAGGTTTTGGTATAGTGGTCTCGTACTTCTTTTGTTAGATTTAGTCCTAAGCACTTAAAATATCTTCATGTTATTATAAATATTATCTTTAATTATTTTTCATTACCTATTGATTTCTTGCTCATATGTAGAAATGCTATTAACTGTGTTCTCTTAACCCCATATCTAGCAATTTTGCTAATCTCACTTATTAATCTCATAATGTATCAATTTTTTATATACACATATCTATAAATAATGACAGTTTTATTTCTTCTTTCCAAATGTTTCCAAACCTTTTGAAAAAATATATCTTATTGCACTTGCTAGGACCTTGTGTCAATTATCTACTGCCACCATAATGCTGCATAACCACCTCAAAACTCAGTGACTTAAAACAACTAGAATTTATTATTATAGCTCATTGTATTAGTCCATTTTTGTTGCTTATATCAATGTACACTGAACTGGGTGATTTATAAAGAAAATGATATTTATTGCTTACAGTTTCTGAGGCTGGGAAGTCCAAAGTCCATCTGGTGGTGGCAACAGTGACCCAGGGGTCTCACATTACAAGATGGTGGAAGCAGAGAGAGGAGAGAGCAAGACAGACTCTCCTCCTCTTTTAAAGCCTTCAAAAACACACCCCTGACCACCGTTTTCAACCCATTCTCTAGGCGTGGTCCTACAATCCAATCACCTCTTCAAGGCTCCACCTTTCAATTACCATAATAGGATTTCCCACCCTCTTAACCGTCACAGTGGGGGCTAAGTTTCTAATACATAAAACGTGGGGGATACAATTCAAGCTTCAAGGAGTTTTGGGGGAACATAATTCAGTCCACTGCACTCATGAAACATTAGGCTGGGCTCAGCTAATATGTAAGTGAATTAGCCACCTGCTGGCTAATCTAAGCTAGCTTGAACCGGGACCACTAAACTGATTAAGCTCTGATTTACATGTCTCATTTTCCAGCAGATTAGCCTAAACATGTCCTCATAGTAATGGCAAAAGTATAAGGGAGCAAGCAGTAACAAGTAAGGTCTTTTGCAGGCTAGGCTCTGAATTGGCACACCAGCCCAAATTGAAGGGGTTAGGAAAGTAGATTATGGCCTCCTTAGGAAGAGGAACTGCAGAATCACATTGCAAAGGGCATGTTATAGGAAAAATTGAAGACTTGGGACCATTAATGCTATCAATCTACCCAAACTTTATATTCAATTTGATTAGAAGAAATGGTAGTGGGTATTCTTGTCTTATTCCTGAGCTTAAAGGAAAAGCCTTCAACATTTTATCATTAAGTATGACATTTGCTGTAAGCTTTTCTTATAAATAACCTCTACGAGATTAGTTTGCTGAGTTTTTTTTTTTATTAATGAATGGTTATTGGGTTTTATTAAATATTTTCACACATATTGAGATAGGATGTTCCTTTATCCTCCTAGTTTGCTGAGTTTTTTTTTTTTATTAATGAATGGTTATTGGGTTTTATTAAATATTTTCACACATATTGAGATAAGCAAATGATTTTTATCCTTTATTATGTTATCACTGATTGCCTTTTACTTTTAAACTCTCTTGCATTACTGGAATAAACTTAACTTGGTTGTGATGTATTATTGTTTTTATATATTGATAGATTTGATTTGCTAGTAATTTTTAGCGATGTTTGAATTAATATTCATTAAAGTCATCTAGGCCTGACGTTTGCTTTAGAGAAAAGCACACTAAATACAGAAGCAATTTATTGAAAAGTTATAGGACAATTCAGAGTTTCTACATCTTCTTGTGTGAATTTTAAGTCTTATTTTTCCAAAATTTTTCAAGTTTATTAGCATACAATTACAGTGTTTTTTTATATTTTAAATAACTATAGAATTTATAATAATACCCTCTTTTTAAAATCAATATTGGTTGTTTGTGCTTTATTTCTCAGCTAATCCAGAGATTTTTATCAAATTTATCTTTTAAAGCACCAACCTTTGGTGCTGGCAATCTTCTTTATTGTCATCTATCTTATTAATTTCTTATGTTAATGTTATTATTTCCTGACTTCTACATTTTTAGGTTTATTTTGCTATTCTTTCCTAATTTTTAGGGATAGGTTCTTAGCTTATTGATTTTCAGCCATTTCTTATTTCTGATATTTGGCTTTAGCAGCACCCCATGTTTTGATATGTAGTATTTTCATTATCATTCTGTTCAAAACATTTCCCAATATCCATTTAGATCAATTCTTTAACCCATTGGTTATTTCAAAATGTAGTTTTTAATATCCAAACATAGGTCTTTTCTAATTAATTTTTATTATTAATTTCTAGGTTAATTCTATGTGGTCAGAAGTATACTCTGAATGACTGTGATCCTTTGAAATTTGTTAAGATTTGTTTCACAGAAAATGTGGACCATTTTTGTAATTGTTTAGCATGTTCTTGAAAAGAAGGTATATTCTGTGGTTATTGAATATGGTTTTATATACATGTGTGTATAGACACATGTATATACTTATTGTCAATTTTGCTAATTTAATTGTTCAGATTGTCTATATCCTTAATGAATTTTTGCTTTTTATCTTTTATATCTATGGTAAGTAGGCTCTATCAATTTCCTATATTTTGAGACCATACTAAAATTAGAATTCATATGTTTTCTTGGTGAATTGAAACTTTTATCAGTATTAAACTTTCCTTTTTACCTGTGGAAAAGCTTTTTGCCTTAAATATTAAATACATGTTAATATATTTTAAAATATTAAATATATAAAAATATTAATATAATAATTCAATGTATAAATATTAACTATATGTTAATTAATATCAGGGTACTTCAAAAAGTTCATGGAAAAATAGAACTAAAAGATAATATGACTCTTTCCATGAACTTTTTGAAGGACACTTGTATTAGTAAGGCTAAACGTACTTTCTTTGGAATAGTTTTCATGGGATACATCTCCTTGTGCTTTTTACTTTTAATTATTGCATATTCTTACATTTTAGTTGCCTCTAATAAACACTATTTAATTTAATTTTGATTTTATTTAGTCCGAAAACTTTATGTCTTAATTGGAGCATTCAGTCCATTTAATTTAAATAATGTAGATTTAAATCTTCTGTCTAATTAGGTGCTTAGTACCTGTCCTGTCTGCTCTATGTTCTTTTTTCTCCCCTTTCTTGCATTCTTTGTGCATTGATTATTTCTAGTTCATTTTTTTCTCTGATAGCTTAGAAATTATACATTTTACTATTCTTTTATGGTTCCCCTAGATATAAAATATGCATATTTTTATTAAATAATATTAATTGGTACTTTTTCCCTCTTGTAGATAATGACAAGTGCTCATAACACTTAAACTCCATTCATCACCTTCTTAACCTTGTTATGTATTGTTGTTATGTATTCTAATTCTTTACTTATTTAAAACCCAATAAGGGCCGAGCCCGTGGCGCACTCGGGAGATCCTATATGGGGATGACTGGTGCGCTCACAGCGCTTACTGGCTGAGCGCGGTGCGGCCGGTCTCAAAAAGGACAAAAAAAAAAAAAAAAAAAAAAAACCAATAAAATGTTACTATTACTATTTTTGCCCGGTCTCCATTTTACCAACATATTTACATTTTTATTAGTATTTCCTGTGGTAAAGGTCTTCTAGTGACAAAATTCTCTCTAGTTTTTATTAGTATGAAAATGTCTCTATTTCATCTTAAATTCTTGAAGTATATGTTTTCTGGGTATAGAATTCTAGATTCACAGTTATTTTCTGTAACACTTTAAAGATTTTACTCCATCATCTTCTTGTTTCCATTATTTCTTTTGAGAGGTTAGCTGTCATTCTAGCTATTATTACTTTGTAGGTAATTTTTTCCCTTTTAGTATTCCTCTTTGTCTTTGGTTTGCCAAAGTTTTATTTTGTTGAGCCTAGGTATTATTTTCTTTTTACTTATATGCTTGTAGATTCAGAGAGTTTCTTGAGTGTGTGGCTTAATGTCTTTCATTTAGTTGAGAAAATTCTCAGCCATTTTTGCTTCAAATTGCTTTTGTTCCATTCTCTCCCCTCTTTCTGGTACTCCAGTTACAAACATATTATACCTTCTCACTGTATCCACTTTTCTCTAATTTCCATCATATATCTCCATTCTTCATTCTGGAAATTTTATTTCAATATGTCTTCTAGCTCACTAATTATCTCTTTAACTATGTATAATCTAATTTTTTATTTATGTACTTAGTCTTCATACTTGTTATTGTATTTTTCAATACTAAATTTCCATTTGCTTCTCTTTTTTAAAAAAGTTTTCAGTTCTCTGCCAAATTCTCAACATTGCCTTTTATTTCCTTGATTATAATAAGCATATTTACTATGAATCTGAAAGAGAGAATACCAAATACTGGACGCTTATTGGTTTGTTTCTATTATCTGTTACTTTTCAGACAATAGAAACAAAATGACTTTCATTATGTTATCTCTTTATGTGTCCTTTAGTTTTAAAAAATTTTTTCTTATTGAGGTAAAACTTACATACAGTGATGTGTACAAATATTAAAGGTATAGTCAATGAATTTTTATGTATACACTCATGTAACCATCATTAGGATCAAGATGTAGAAGATTTATATCACTCTCAGAAAGTTCCTTTCTTCCCCTTCCCAGAAAATTACAATGCCAGAAGTAATCAATATTCTGACTTCTACCATCATAAATTAGATTTGCTTGTTCTTGAACTTTGTATACATGGGATCATACAGTATGTGCATTTTTGTGTCTGGCTTCTTTTACTCAAAATTATATTTTTTACTTTTTTAGATTCCACATTAAGTGAGATTATGCAGTATTTATTTTTTGCATGTCTGGCTCATTTCACATAGCATAATGTCTTCCAGGTTCATCCATGTTGTCATAAATACCTGAATTTTCTTCTTTGTTATGGCTGAATAATATTCTACTGTGTATATTTACCACAATGTAAATATTCTACTGTGTATATCTACTGTGTATATTTACCACAATGTCTTTGTTTATTCATCCATTAATGCACACTTAGGTTATCTCCATATCTTGGCTATTGTGAGTAATACTGTAGTGAACATGGGGGAGCAGACATCTTAAGTTCTGGGGATATAATGTACACATGGTGACTGTAGCTAATAATACTGTATTGTTTACTTGGAATTTTATAATAGTGCAGATTTTAAATGTCCTCAACACACACACACACACACACACACACACACACACACACAAACACACACACACACAGTAACTATGGTGATGATGAATGTGTTAATTTGATCATGGTAATCATTACACAATGTATACATATATCAAAATCATCATATTGTACATCTTGTATATATACAATTTTTATGGCAATTAAATATTTTATTTTTTTTT
>NW_007737323.1:25926-26645 GCF_000696425.1 Galeopterus variegatus | reverse complement strand
GTCGCCATCTTGGACCTAGTATTGCCGTTGCCGTCTGCTGGGAAAATGGGGCTCAGGCAAAGTTCAGTGTTCTCACTCCAATTAAATATTTTAAAATTAAAAATTTATTTTAAAATTAAAATTAAAACTTCATTATGCACTAAAATTATTAAATTTATTAAATCTGAAAAAGAATATTTGTTTTTGAGCTTTGTTCACATTTTTGTGGCATCAATAATTGGATTTTTTATTGTAGTGTAGTAATCCATTGTATGAATATGACACTATTTATTTTTGGCTATTGTGAATTAAGTGACAACAGATATTATTGTACATATCTTTTATGCACATATACACTCATTTTTCTTGAATAAATACCAAAGAATTGAATTTATGGATCATACAATAGATGTTTTTATCTTTAGTAGGGACCACCAAACACATGTCCAAAATGGCTAAGTCAATTTCCACCAGCAAAGGACAAGCATTTCTGTCCCTCTGCATTCTCGACAACATTTGGTATGGTCACTGTTTTTAGTCTTAGTCATTCTGGTGTGTAGGCAGTAGTATTGATTTGTATTTCCCTTATGAGTAATGAATCTAGCATTTTTATATGGTTTGATGGAGTTTGGATGTATTGTCCTCCCAGAACTCATGGAAATCTGATCTCTGATATGGCAGTTTGGGTCATGGGGGCGGATCCCTCATGAATGGATTAATGCTCTCCCTGGGGGAGGGGG
>NW_007737323.1:23103-25158 GCF_000696425.1 Galeopterus variegatus | reverse complement strand
TAAACCTCTGTTCTTTATAAATTACCCAGTCTCAGGTATTTCTGTTGTAGCAACACAAAACAGAATAATACATGGTTATTGGTCATTTGGATAGCTTCTTTTGACTTTTCTTAATGGGGTTGTTTGTCTTTTTCTTATTTTTTTGTTTCTTATTGTTTGTATGTTTTATATTCTGAATACACGTCTTTTGTCAGATGTATGCAATGCAAATGTGTTCTCCCTGTCTATGTCTTACATATTGTATTTGTTTGTTTCTGTTGCTTATAACAGAATACATGGAACTGGGTAACTTATAAAGTGAACAAAATTTATTGTTTACAGTTTCTGAGGCTGGGAAGTCCAAAGTCCAGGGAACCCATCTAGTGAAGGTCTTCCTTGGTGGTGGCTTCAGCAACACAGGGTATCACATTATGAGATGTCAGAAGCAGAGATAAACTAAACTTCTCAGTCATTCTCCTTTTAAAGCCACCAGAACCACTCCCATTGTTTTAAAAATGGATCGATCCATTCAAGAGGGTACAGTCCCCACAATCTAATCACCTCTCAAGGCCCCACCTTTCAATTATCATAATAGGATTCCTACCCTTAATAGTTACAGTAGAAGTTAAACTTCAGTGACTTTGGAGGACCATTCAGTCCACTGCATTTCATCCCTGGCACCTTTTTACATACAAATACATTCATTTCACCCCCAAAGTCTTAACTTGTTTCAACTCTAAAGTCCAAAGTCCCATCTGTGAAATCAGAACAAGTCATCTACTTCCAAGATACAATGGTGAGACAAACATAGGGTACATATTCCCATTCCAAAAGGGAGAAATAGGCCAAAAGAAAGCAGTAACAAGTCCTAAGCAAGTCCAAAACCTAGCAGGGAAGGTGTTAAATCTCAAAGTTGGTGAACTATGTACGTTGACTCCGTGTTTGACATTCTCTGCATACTGGTGTGAGGGTTGGGTCCCCAAATTCTCAGGCAGCTCTGCTCCTGTGGCTTTGCTGGTCTTCAGCCATGATTTAGCTCTTTCAGGCTGGCATTGCATATTGGTAGCTCCACAAGTCTGGGGCCTCCATGGTGGTCCCACTCTCACAGCTCCACTAGGCATGGCCTTGGTGGGGTGTTTCTGCTGCAGCTCCAACCCCAAGAAGGTTCTATGTGGTAAGTCCACCTCTGTGACAGATCTCTTCCTGGACCCCCAGGCTTTTCCATACATTCTTTGAAATCAGGATCTCTGGAATTCTGAGACCTGACAGACTTAATACCACATGGATGCTGCCAAGGCTTCAGGATTGTAGCTTCCAAAGCTGCAGCTCCAGCCACATATGGGGCCGATTTAGCCATAGCTGGAGCATCCAAAGCAACCAGGATTCTGGTGTAGGGACCAGCATCCCGAGGTGGCCCTGGGCAATGAGCCTGTGAAGGGTGCCTCAGGTCTGTTTCCTGAGACTATTCTGTCTTCCTAGGCCTCTGGGCCTGCAATGGAGGAAGCTTCTAAAATGCCTTCCAGGTCTTTTTTCCCTTCTTTTCATAATCCCTTTCTTCTGTACTGATCTCCTTAGCACACAGTCTCTGGGCTACACACTTGCTTTCATGGCCAGGCTGAGCATTTTCCAATTTTTTTGCCCTCTTCTTTCTTTTGAATTATAAATTCTGGCTGTACATTATGCCTTTTCTGCCATAATTCAGTGTAGGCTGTTGCAAGTAGACATGCAGCTTCCTGAATGCTTTGCTGCTTAAAAATTTCTTCCGCCAAATACCCTGGTTCAGCACTGTTAAGTTCCACATTCTGTAAAACTTTTGGGCATGAACAGAATGTAGCCAACTTTCTTGCAAGTTCATAACAAGGGTGATCTTTGCCCCAGTTTCAAGAAAAACTCCTTTTTCTGTCTGAGACCTCCTCAGTATGGCCTTTACTGTCCATATTTCTTTTTTCTTTTTTTTTCTTTTTCATGACTGATAAGGGGATCACAACCCTTGGCTTGGTGTTGCCTGCACTACTCTCAGCCAGTGAGCACACCGGCCATCCCTATATAGGATCCGAACCCGCGGTGGGAGCGCCG
>NW_007737323.1:20711-22122 GCF_000696425.1 Galeopterus variegatus | reverse complement strand
CCGTTTCTGTGGTACAAATTTTCTGTATTAGTTCATTTCTGTTGCTTATAACAAAACACACAGAACTGGGTAATTTGTAAGAAAATGAGATTTATTGCTTACAGTTTCTGAGGATGGGAAGTCCACAGTCCAGGGAACACCTCTGGTGAAAGTCTTCCTTGGTGGTGGCTTCAGCAACACAGGGTATCACATCGTGAGATGGTGGAAGCAGAGATAGACTAACCTCCTCAGTCACTCTCCCTTTAAAGCCACCAGTACCACTGCCATTATTTTAAGAACGAATCTATCCATTCACAAGGTGTCGCAGGAGCCCCAAATCTGAAAGGGCACTCATGTAGTGTTTGCCTATTCCAAAGAAACTCACCCAATATTGCAATAGGTAGAGACATTGGTTTATTAGATTTATGGGAGATGCTTATGGTGGCCGGTTAGCTAGAAATCTGCCCCACCATGGGATACATACAACTGTTATATAGTGGATAGATGAAAGGATAAATCATTTTCATGTTTATGCATAGACCCTAACCTGACTCAGAGCCCGCAGGAGATCTGTGTGTGCAGATAAGTTAACCCCTCCTGGCACCAGAGTAGTTAACACTAGTGTTCTAACTCCATTTACAGGCTAATTCATTTACTCAGGGCTCCTGCTTCCTACTGTCTTCCATTTGTCTTAAAGAAGAAAGTGCCTTTCCTTGGGTAACTACCTTGGCTAGGGATAGTTCCCCAGGGGGAAGGGGGAACTCTGGTGTGTGTGAGGATGGGGGAAATAAGTCTATGTCCAGTCACTGAGCATGATAAATGCTGGTGAGGTTGCGGAGAAAAAGGAACTCTCATACATTGNTAACCAGATGGTATTTGTGTTTGAGATTGTCCTGAATCTGTAGATCAATTTGGGGATAAATGACATTGTAAAAACATTCGGTTTGCCAATTCATGATAAAACTCTCCATTTATGTAGATCTTTTGCATTGTTTTATAGTCTTCAGTGAGAAAGTCTTGCACATTTTTGGTAAATTGGTTACTATTTAATGTTTTTTGATGTTCTTAAATGGTATTTTCATTTCATTGTCCAATTGTTTGTTGCTGTATACAGAAATACAGTTGCTCTTTTTTATTTTTTGTATCATGAATTTATATCTAGAAACTTGACTAAAAATTGCAAACTTAATTTTATTAGTTTGTAGATTCTTTTTACATATATAATCTCTTTACACATAACTCATCTCACCTTAAGATAAAGAAAGTTTTATTCATTTATTTATTTTGATCTTTATACTTTTATTTTTCTTTCCTTGCTTTATTGTACTGGCTAGGAGCTCTAATACAATGTTGAATAGGAGAGGGGATAATGAACATCCTTGTCTTGTTCCCAATCTCAGGAGAAACACATTCATATTTCACCATTAAATGC
>NW_007737323.1:3177-19308 GCF_000696425.1 Galeopterus variegatus | reverse complement strand
GGAAATTTCCTGTCCTTGCAAGGTCAATATTTGAAACTGCAAGACTTTGGAAAATCAGGCCCTGTGAAGTACATATACTTTTTAGTATATGCCAAACTTTTATTGTTGCTTTAAGCAGTCAATATTATCTTATACTTGCCTACATGATCACCCTTTCAGATGTTCTTTATTCTTTATTTTATTTTAACTTAAATATTTTTTAATTCACAGATAAAATTGTATGTATTTATTGTGTAAAACATGATGTTTTGAAATACAGGTACATTGTGGAAGGCTCAATCTAGCTAATTTGCATATGCATACCTCATGAAGTTATCATTTTTATGGTGAGAACGTTTAAAGTCTATTCTCAGCATTTTTCAAGAATGCAATATGTTGTTATTAACTATAGTCACCATGTTGTATGATTGATCTGGAACTTATTCCTCCTATCTAAATGAAATTTTGAATCCTTTGATCAACATTTCCCAAACACCCCCCATTGCCCCAGCCACTGGTAACCACCATTCTACTCTCTACTTCTATGAGATCAACTTTTTTAGATTCCACATATAGGTGAAATTATGCAGTATTTGTCTTTCTGTGCTGAGTTTATTTCACTGTTGCATATCTCTGCTTCCATCTGGGATCATTTTCTTTCACCACAAAGATTTTCCTGTAAGGTTTTGCAGTACAGGTCTGCTGATGACAAATTCTCGCAACTTTTGTGTGTCTGATAGCATTATTATTTCACCTTAATTTTTTATTAGTATTTTTTTCAAGGTGAAATTTCACAACATAAAATAAGCCACTTTAATGCAAACAATTCAGTGCCATTTAGTACATTCACAATATTGTGCAACCACCGTCTCTGTCTAGTTCTAAAACATTTTCATCACCCCAAACAAAAAATCTGTACCCATTAAGCAATAATTCCCCATTTCTCCCTCTTCACAGCCCCCCTGGTAACCTCTAATATACTTTATGTCTCTATAAATTTGCCTGTTCTAGATATTTCATATAAGGGGAATCAGACTGCCCTTTTGTGTCTGGCTTATTTCATTTAACATAATGTTTTCAAGGTTCATCCATGTTAGAGCATATATCAGAATTTCATTCCTTTTCAAGGATGAGTAACATTTCATTGTATGGATATACTGTGGTTTATCCATTCATCTGTTGGTAGACACTTGGGTTGTTTTGACCTTTTGGCAATTGTAAGTAGTGCTGCTATGAACATTGGAATATAGCATTCAGTTTGAGTCCCTTCTTTTAGTTCTTTTGTGTCTATACTCAGAAACGGAATTGCTAGTTCCACTGGCAATGTTTTTTCTATGAAGTTTATAGTTTTTGCTTTTAAATCTAGGTCTTTGAAATGGACTAAAAATTTTTTTAAAAAATTTAGGTCTTTGATGCATTTTGAGTTAATTTTTGTATATGGTGTAAGTAAGGGTCCAACTTTATTATTTTGCATGTGGATATCCAGTTTTCCCAACATCATTTGTTGAAGAGACTGACCTTTCCCCATTGAATAGTCTTGGCACCCTTATTAAAAATCAATTGACTATAAACATGAAGATTTCTTTCTAGGCTCTCTATTCTTTTCTATTCTATTGTTCTATATGTGTATCTTTATGCCAGTACCACGCTGCTTTGATGACTATAGCATTGTAGTAACTTTTGAAATTGGGAAGTGTGAGTACTCCAACATCCTTCTTTCTCAAGTTTGTTTTGGCTATTCTGGGACCCTTGCATTTACATCTGAATTTTATTATCAGATTGCCATTTTCCGCAGAGGCCAGCTAGGATTTTGATATTGATTATGTTGATGTTTGCTATAGGTCAAATATG
This sequence comes from Galeopterus variegatus, assembly GCF_000696425.1. Taxonomy (NCBI): domain Eukaryota; kingdom Metazoa; phylum Chordata; class Mammalia; order Dermoptera; family Cynocephalidae; genus Galeopterus; species Galeopterus variegatus. The sequence goes on along the minus strand of NW_007737323.1, from coordinate 17,478 downwards.
TCCCCCAAAAGTTCATGTGTTGGAAATTTGATCCTCATTGTAAGTGTTAAGAGGATGGGAAATCCAATTGTGGTATTTTAAAGTTGGGGCCTTTAAGAAGTGATTGGATCATGAGGATTATGCTCTCATGAATGGATTAATCCATTCATGGAGGAATGAGTTATTATGGGTGTGGACTGATGGCTTTACATGGAGATCAAGTGAGAAGGTTAGTTCTCTTGCTCATACTATTTTCTTGTCATGTGATAACCTGGTTGCCATAGGACCCTGTACGGAGCTCCCACCCAGAAGAAGGCCCTTGACAGATGTTCCCCCTGGACCATGGACTTCCCAGCCTCCAAAACTGTAAGAAATAAATTTTATTTCTTTATAAATTACCCAGTTTCAGGTATTCTATTATCAGCAACAGAAACAGATTAATACAATTCTATAGATCAATTTGGGAAATATTGCCATCTTAACAATATTATTAAGTCTTCCGACCCATTAACATGGGATTTCTATCCATTTATTTAGATCTTCTTTAATTTCTTTCAACACATTTTGTAGTTTTCAGAGTGTAAGTTTTGTCCTTTTTTTGTTACATTTATTACTATTTTATTCTTTTTGATGCTGTCATATAGAATTGTTTTCTTAATTTAATTTTTGGAGTGTTTATTGCAAGCATATAAAAATTCAATTGATTTTTACATTTTGGTCTTGTATTAGGCAACTTATTTCTGAACTTAAATATTAGTTCAAAAAAATTTTTAGTGGATTTCTTAGGATTTTCTACATACAAGAGTATGTCACAAAGGAAGAGGGTTTTACTTGTTTAATCTTGGTGTCTTTTATTTTGTTTTCCTGTGTAATTTCCCTGGATAGAGCCTCCAGTACAATATTGAATAGAAGTGGTGAGAAAAGACACCTGTGTCTTGTTCCTGATCTAGAATTGAGTCTCTCACCATTAAGTGTGATCAGAGTTGTGAATATTTTTGTTGATGTCTTCATCAAGTTAAGAAATTTTCCCTCTATTTCTACTTTGTTGAGTGTTTTTACCATGAAGGGGTGTTGGATTTTGTCAAATGTTCTTTCTGTATCTCTTTTTGTCCTTTATTCTCTTGATATGATGTATTACATTAATTGATTTTTCAGATGTTAAGCCAACCTTGAATTCCAGTGATAAATCCCACTTTGTCATAATGTGTAGTCCTCAAAAGGTACAGCCTTAGGCATGCATTGTCACCTTGGAATGACAGTGGTTTTAGGAAGGCTCTCTTTATCTCTTTCTCATATCACACTCAGCTTTTAGGCACCAATTACTAGCTGAATACTCTATTGTTTTTGACACTGCTCTGAGGCATAAATTGTCCCATATCAAATCCAGTTAAATTTCGACTCCTTTAAAGGGGTGGTTTTTGAGGTCAGTGTTTGGAACTTGCTCTGACCACAGGAGGGATCTTCTTGGTTGTCTCTTTGCCTGATTCTTTCTGATACAGTAGTTGGCCTATGGTTTAGCTTGTATCTCTCATCAAGCTACCAGCCTCCTCTAAATCACTTACAACCAAAAACTCCACTGTTTTTGAGTGTGGCCTTAGGCTTGAACTCTCTTACACTGTTTAAAATAAAGTCAGTTCTTTGAGGGAAAGCTTCAGAGCTCTTTGTTCTTTTTTTCTAAGTAATAGACTTTATTTTTACAGCAGTTTCAGGTACAGAGAAGCTGAGAAGAAAATACAGATATTACCTATACCCCAATACCCCTCCATACACAGTTAGACTAGATAATGGTTTGTTGATTTTGTTTACCTTTTCAAAAACCCAACATTTTGTCAATCTTTTGCATTGTTTATTTTAGTCTCAATTTCATTTATTTCTGCTCCAATTTTTATTATTTCTTTCCTTCTACTAAGTTTGGGTTTGATTTGCTTTTGTTTTTTTAGTCCCATGAGGTGCATCATCAGGTTGTTTACTTAAAGCATTTCTACTTTTTTGATGTAGGTGTTTATTGCTATGAACTTCCTGCTTAGTACTGCTTTGGCTATAACCCATAGGTTTTGGCATATTGTGTTTCTGTTTTCATTTGTTCAAAAAATTAAATTTTTTTCTTCTTAATTTCTTCATTCAGAAGCAAGTCATTTAATCTCCATGAATATGTACAGTTTCAAAAGTTCCTCTTGCTATTGATTTCTAGTTTTATTCCATTTTGGTCGGAGAAAATACTTAATATAATTTGTTTTCAAATTTGTTGTGACTTGTTTTGTGGCCTAATATATGGTCAATCCTGGAAATATTCCGTGTTCTGATGAGAAGAATGTATATTCTGCAACTGTTGGATGAAATGTTCTACAAATGTCTGTAAGGTCCTTTTGGTCTATAGTGCAGTTTAAATACAATGTTAATATGTTGATTTTCTGTCTAGATGATCTGTTCAATGCTGAGAGTGGGGTCTTGAAGTCCCCAGCTACTACAGTATTGGAGTCTGTCTCTGCCTTTAGGTCTAGTAATATTTGCTTTATATATCTCACTGCTCCAATGTTGGGTACATGTATATTTACCTGTTTTTATATTCTGTTGCTGAATTAACCCCTTTAACATTATATAATGACATTTTTGTCTTTTTTTTTTTTTTTTTTACAGTTTTTGACTTAATGTCTTTTATATGATATAAGTATAGCTACTGCTGCTTGCTTTTGGTTTCCAATTGCCAGGAATATCTTTCTCCACCCCTTCACTTTTAGTCTATGTGTGTCTTTACAGACGAAGTGAGTTTCTTGTAGGTGGCATATATTTGGCTCTTATTTTTTTTATCCATTCAGCCATTTTAATTGGGAAATATAGTCCATTTACATTCAAGGTTATTACTGATAGGCAAGGACTTACTTTTGTCATTTTGTTGATTATTTCCTGTTTGTTTTGTATATCTTTTATTTCTTTCTTCCACTCCTATTGTTTATCATTGCAACTTGGAAGTTTTCTGTAGTGATAGGCCTTCAATCTTTTCTCTTTTCCATTTGTGTATCTGCTTTACCAGTGAGTTTTATCCCTTTAAGCTTTCTTTCTTTCTTTCTTTCTTTCTTTCTTTCTTTCTTTCTTTCTTTCTTTCTTTCTTGTGTGTGTGTGTGTGTGTGTGTGTGTGTGTGTGTGTGTGGCTGGCTGGTACAGGAATTGAACCCCAGACCTTGGTGTTCAATTGTAGGACTCCCTTGAGCATTTCTTGTAAGGGTAGTCTAGTGGTGAAAAATTCCTTAGTTTTCACTTGTCTGTGAATTACTTTATTTCTCCTTAATTCCTGAAAGATAGCTTTGCTGCGTATAATATTCTTGGCTGGCCATTTTTTTCTTTTAGCACTTTCCCATTCTTTTCTGACCTGTAAGGTTTCTGCTGAGAAATCTTCTGTTAGTCTAATAGGGATTCCCTTATATGTGACCTGGTACTTTTCTCTTGCTGTTTTTAGAATTCTCTCTGTCTTTGAATTTTGACATTTTGACTATATTGTGCCTTGGAGGGAACCTTTTTGGGTGGAATCTTTGGGGACCTTTGAGCTTCCTAGGTTTGTATGTCTATCTCTCTCCCAAGACTTGGGAAGTTTTCAGCTATTATTTCATCAAATGCATTTTCAATATGTTTTTCCTTCTTCCTTCCTTCAGGAATGCCCATAATTTGAATATTTGTTCATTTAATGGTGTTCCAAATTCCTGTATGCTTTCTGTGCTCTTTTATTATTATTAGTTAAAAAAAATTTTTGCAGCTGCCTGGTATAGGCATCCAAACCCTTGCCATTGGTGTTATAACACCATGCTCTAACCAATTGAGCTAACCAGCCAGCCCCTTTTTTTGATTTTAATTTTTAATTTTTATTCATTTATTTTTCCTGAGTAATTGCAAATGACCTATCTTTGAGTTCAGAGATTTTTCATTTGTTGAATTCTTTAGCTGCAGGATTTCTGTTTGGTTCTTTTTTATGTCATTTATCTCTTAATTAAATTTCTCATTTATGTCATGAATTGTTTTCCTGATATAATTGAATTCTCTCTCTGTAGTCTCTTGTACCTCATTGAATTTTCTTAAGATCATTATTTTGAATTCTTTTTCTATCAGTTTGTAGATTTCCTTTTCTTTGGAGTCTGTCACTGGCATGTTATTGTGTATTTTTTTGGTGATGTTATATTTCTTTGCTTCTTCGTGTTCTTGTGTCCCTGCATGTCTGTGCCTCTGGTGAAACAATTGCCTCTTCCAAACTTTACAGAGTGGCTCTCTGCTCAAGTCTAATGGCAAACTTTACTTTCTTAATAGAGTCTTTCAGCTGCAGTTAGGTCTTAGTGTGCTGGTTTGAAAAGATATGGTGATTCTGGTTCCACATAGATGCAGTGATATAGTATTTGGGCAACTCCTTCAGCTGTGATCAACATCATGAAAACAGTGGGTGCCTCAGTGACCTAGGCTGTAGAAGTTTTCGGCAGCAGCAGCATAAATTCTTAAGATCTTCAGTGGCAAGGGCTTTTAGGGTCCTCCTACTCTTGTTTTCCCCACAGTGAGGAAGCCTTGTCAGGGGTATTTCTCTTAGAGTCAGGTCTGACCCGATCTACAAGAAGCTGCAGTGATGCTGGGTTCCAGGTACAGGTGCTCAGAGTGGCTGTGGAGCCAGGATCCTAGGCCTTCATGTTTTTGAGGACCTAGTTTGGCACCTAGGTCTTGGGGTGCAGGTTCACTGTCTGTGACAGGGTTGGATGCAGATTGCCAACAGTGCTAGGATCTGTAACTCAGATCCACCTGGCAGCTTGGGGTCTGTGGGCTGGGTTGTAGCTGTGACTCTGATCCTGGGGGACAGATTGCAGCACTGGTCCAAATCTACAGGGAATGAATGCTCTGGAGGTTTGGGCCTAGGGAGCATAGTATGGCTGCAATTCAGGAACCAGAGCAAATGGGGCTCAGTTGTCACTTGGGTCCCAGGGGATGAGGCACCATATAACGGTGACTCTAGACCCTGGGATGGTAGAACTCAACAATATCTCAGTCTCTGTGAGACCAGGTGCAGTGGCAGCAAGAACCCAGAATGGTGGGGTGCAGCTCTTGTTTAGGCCCTGAGGGGCAGGGAGCAGCACAGAGCTGACTCCACACCCTGGGGAAAGGGGTGGCTCAACTGCTCCGTCTCTAGGGAGATAGTCTGTCTTCAGGGAAGCAGGGTACTAGAGTTGTTTGGCCTGTAGGGTAGGGTGTCACAGCTCAGCTGTTGCACTGTTTTCCTGGGGCTTGGGGTACTGTGGCAACTCAGCCCTGGGATGCCAAGGCACCACTTTCCCAGGGGGTGGTGCACTGCTTCAGCTCAGTCTTGAGAGAGGCTAGGCATAGCCACAACTTGGAGGGGTAGTTGGAGACTCCCAGCTTCACCTCCAACCCGCAGGGGAGGGGAATAGCTGCAACTGGAAGAGGGACCAGTCCACTGCTGCTTAGCCCCTCAGGGTAGGGTGTGACAGCTGCTCCCAGCTTGGCCTGGGGGTGTCAGGCTACCAGGTGGGGTAGGTCCAATGATAGCTTAGCCTCTGAGATGAAAGAGTGTCACTTACCCCCAGGGCAAGACACCCTCCAGCAGCAGTTCCAGTTCCAAGATAGTGTAGCACAGTAGCTGCATGGGCCACCGAGGGCAAAACACAGTGTCAGCTCCTCTGGGAAAAGCACAATTGTGTGGACTCCAGGCACCTCTCTGAGCTGAGCTTAGTGTCTATGAGGACTTCCAGGGTCCACAGAGGTGAAAATTGTAAGGTGCCCAAGGTGTTGATGGGGGCCTCTGGGGTCCTCTCACTTACCTTTCCCCCCTCAGGGAGAAGTTCCTCCTGCTGGTTCCTACCTAATCCTGGCTGGAGATTGGGGTGGTGTAGGCCAGGTGTTTCCTTCCATTATCTATGAAGCTATCCTGAGTTTCTGTGCTCATCAGGGTTTCTGTTACACCTTTGATGTATTCTGGCACCCTCCTTTAGTTATTTTCATCCAAATGTAGTTGTTTACCCATTGCTTTATCTGTCTGTGGGAGAGACAAGCAGTAGGGTCTTTTAGCTGTCCATCTTGTTCCATGGTCTCTTTGTTCTTAAGGTTCACCTCTCTCCCTGGGCAAAATCTCCAGAAATGGGTGAGGCCAGTGGCCTGTTTCTCTCTGGAGACAGTCCTGATTTCTCAGCAGGTTGCTGGATGGGGCATTGTCCTCTATTCTTATCGACGTGCCTCATCTGGCATGTAACCTCAACCTTACAAATAAGCTAGGTCCAGGGGAGATGAGGTCCCCAGTATCCTCCATATGCCATGCCTGAGGTGGAGTCTCTGCCCTACAAGTGGGGGCTGGGTGGAGGAAGGGAGCTCCTGACCTTTCTACCACACTTGCCTGGAATTTAGCCTCTGCCACATGTAGCTTGAGAGGAGTGAGAAATGCTGATGGCCTGCCTCTCCTGCTGAGTAGAGAGAGAGAACCCTGTATCTGTGGCTGCATGCGCCTGGAACGGAGTTGTCATGGAGTGTAAGGGAGGGAGCAAGCTGTTGTTCAGATGCCACAGACTCTCAGTGTTCTTATCAAGTTTTAGTATATTTTCTTGAATAAATATTCCATTGTTTGCTGTATGCAAATTCCAGGGACCTTAAATGGTGGGGTGTTTTGGTTTTTGACTTGTATAGTTTTCGCACATTTGAGCTGTTTCGCTAGGGAGCGGGTCCACAGAACTCCTCGTGCTGCTTTTCGAGAAGTGGAAGCTCAAGGAAGCTTTATGATCCTACCAACCCTATACCCAGCCTTAGACTGAGTGAATCAGGATCTAGAGCAGTGAGGTTAAGAGAATGAAAGCCAGGAATCTGTATGTTTTTAGAGCTCCTCAGTGATTGTGAGGACAGCCGGTTTTGGGAACAACTAGCCTGGAGGTCATGTGCATTGGTTGGGCCTAAAAGTTTCCAAGTAGATGAGAAAGAGAAAGGAAAGAAACCTGAGTGTCTTGAGTGTTCACTGTGTCCTTGGCACTCAATATCTACTCTGCCATTTTTAATTATTTTAGACTGGACTGATGTTCAACTGATTCTCCAGTGATTACGGCTGATATCCATTCTGATTAGTCAGTGCTCACGCCATGACAGTTGTTAAATATCACCTCTGCTTGTACAGTGAGAAAAAAACAAGTCTCAGAGAGATGAAATTATTTGCCCCAAGTCACTAACTTGTGAGGATAAGGGCTAATATTTAAACTCTGGCCCTCAGTTCTCTAAAACCCTTGTCGTCATAAAGTTTTACAGTCTGGTGGCTAACACATGTCCCTTAAAGTCTGCTCTTCTTGGTGACCCCCAGATTTCTTCAGGAGTTATTGGGCCTGTAAGAAGAAAGCCATGGAGTCCCTTGAAGAATTATCTGATATCACAGAGGAAGAGCCCTCCAAACAATTCCAAACTTCCAATTCTCTGCCGTGGAAGCTCAAGGCCAAGAAGATTTGGGCCAAAAAGACCCAAAACTACTTCACTCAGACTAAAAAAACTGAGAACATCTTGATCCATGTTACCTTCTCTGTTGGGTTAGGCAGCATGTGGCGTTTCCCTTTTCTGTGTCACCGGAATGGAGGAGGTAAGGCCAGGGTCCTAGATTCTGAGTTTAAGGAAGGAGTTTTTTTTTTTTTTTTTAAAAGATGACCGGTAAGGGGATCTTAACCCTTGACTTGGTGTTGTCAGCACCACGCTCAGCCAGTGAGCTAACCAGCCATCCCTATGTGGGATCCGAACCTGTGGCCTTGGTGTTATCAGCACCGCACTCTCCCGAGTGAGCCACAGGCCGGCCCTTAAGGAAGGAGTTTTAAGGTGGGGAGCCTAGACTCCTGGGTCCTGGGGAAGGAGAGAGCTGGAGTTGGGTACCTAGACTTCTAGAGGATGTGGGGGAGAGACACCAGGGCTCCTGGCTGCCTGAGCACAGCTCCTGGCTTCCTTCCTCAGGCAGCTTTATCTTGATATACTTCTTCATGCTCTTCTTGTTTGGGATTCCCCTCTTGTATATGGAGATGATCATAGGGCAAAGGCTGCGTGTGGACAACATCCGGGTCTGGAAGCAGCTCGTTCCCTGGCTGGGTGGCATGGCCTACACTAGCATACTGGTAAGTGAGGGATCCAGCCAAGAGGCATCCCGGCTGACCCCTTGTGGTCTCCAGGTCCCCTGTCTTTACTCACCCCCTTCAGGCCCACTGTATCCACCCCCAGGTGTGCATCCTGGTGAGCTTGTATAACAGCATCATCATATCCTGGAACCTCTCCTACCTGGGCAACTCCTTTGATCACTCTCTGCCCTGGAACTATTGCCCATTGGTGAAGAACATCAATGTCACTGGTGAGGAGAGGGAGAGAGAGGGTCAGCGGGAGCAAGGAAGGCAAGGACACCAAGGAGCAAGAGACAGGGAGTGAGAGCCCAAGGGGAGGAGGTGAAGAACAGGGTCAGGCATCAAGTGAGGTGGTGCCTAAGTACCCGGGTCCCCGCAGACCTCTCTTGCCTTCAGACTGTGCCTCACCAGTACTTCTGGTACCACACCACCCTGCGTGCCTCAGGCCACATTGAGGAAGGGATTGAGATCTTCGTCCCGAACCTCCTCCTGGGCATCTTTGCAGCCTGGGTCTTCCTCTTCTTCATCATGATCACGGGGATAAAGATTTCAATGTCGGTAAGCCACCCTGAGCACGGACCCCACTGTCGCTTCACCTTTGCAAATCCAAAGATTTCCAGACTCTCTGCCCCAACACCATCCAACTTCTTCCTGTTGACTGTTCTTTTTTAATCCCCATGACACTCCCACCCACCCAGAGGACAAGCTCAGATGTGGCCACACAGCATCTCCATCCGGGCCCTGAGGAAGATTCTGTACTGTCCCTAGGCAAGCGTATCAACTGCTCCTCTCTCTCAAAGAACTGCTGTTCTCCCTCTCACGACACGAAGGAGTGCCTCATGTTGACACAACTCCCTCATCCACGCGTGCACATGGACACCGACAGGCAACCTTTCAGATCTGACCACAGCCTCACCCCCGAACCCTGCAACCTCCACCTTCTTTCATTTTGACCGTGTATGTTAACTCATTAAGGAGCAATTTAGCACCAATTCCTCTCCAGTTTCCTATTTAGAGTATTTTGTTCTAATCCATACTTCCAATCCATCTCCTCAGCACCTGGATAATATTCTCTTTACATGGAAAGTTTATTTCAGTGTGTTTATTATATCATTTTAATGATACAATAACTCTACCTGCATCTTCTGGTCCGTGTAGTCATGTAAGCAGTCAACTTTCACCTCGTACATCCCTGGAGGCTCAACTTACCGTCCGTTTACAGCCTCCGAGATAAACCACTCATGAAAAAGTAGACTTACGTTTAGTGGCAGCACGATGAGAGCGAGGGGCCTTATTTCACCTACCCTAGAGCAAAGAATTTTAAAATTCCTATTAATGATGTTACTTTCTCCCAGTCTCTTCTGAGTTTCTTTTCCTTTCCCTTCTCCGTGAAATTCTTCCACACGATCTTCAGCCTCACTGGCTCCTCTAACTTTTGCAGTTTCTGTGCCTAACCTCACACACAGGTCATAAACTAAGGCCTGTGAAGTAAATGTGTCACTTCACCACCATTTAAAAGCCACCTTTTTCTGGAGTTTCACTCCTCGCCCTGGGAAGCTTATTGATTTGTTTTGGCAAACAATAGTGTTGTCCCACCAGAATAATACCCCCGTAGCTCCCTCTTGTTACCTCTGGGCCACCTTAACACCGCTCAACTCCATCTTTCTACTCCTACCTACTTCAGTCCCCTGCTAACGCTTGCCTCTGTCTTCCCCTCCTCCCTTTTCCTGACTCCTTTTTCCTTTTTCTAACCCACCTGGCCAGATGCTGATTTTCTCGGTATTCCTTCCCTACATCCTCCTCCTCTGCTTCTTCATCCGAGGTCTCTTCCTGGAAGGTGCAGTTGCCAGCCTCAGACGTATGGTGACCATGGAGGTAAGGCTGGAGACTCCAACTCCCAAGGTCTTCTCTGAGTCTCCTTCCACCAGCCTTCTTTCCTTCTACCCCCAGCCTACCCTTTGTCCCTCTGCTCTCTACCCTAGCCTGCCCTTCAGCCGGCTCTCTGGTGACGCCACCCTTTGAACCCACTCCCAAACTCCTCTCGCCCACCCCCATCCACAGATCTCTGCCTTGGCCTCAGTGGACCTGTGGCGTCAGGCAGGAGGCCACGTGCTCTATTCCCTGGGCCTGGGCATGGGCACCATCATCACCTTCTCTTCCTACAATGCTGGAGGTGACAACTACATCAAGGTGGCTTCCATTGTGGCCCTGGTCAACCTGGTGACCTCAATGCTGACCACGTCCATCATCTTTCTAGTGCTGGGGTTCTGGGCCACCACCAGTGGCCACACCTGTGTTGAGAAGTGAGTAATCACATTCTTGAAGGTACAAGAAGAGGTCCTCCTCCCTCTGCCTTAGCAATATGCCAGCCTCGTGGACCTTCAAACTTAAGACCTCTGCATTAATAATAACATCACATTTATTTTCAGAAAAAACAACCAAAAAGGGAATACTCTAAAATCCACTATTTTATAGGTAAGAAAATAATCTCAGAGATATGACTGTCCTCAGGTTTCCATTAATTGCAAATGGAGTAAGGCAGACTTCAAAATCAGTTATTCAACTCACAAGGGAGGCTGTTACAGCATTCTGAGCCACAACCAGTGGTTATTGGCCTAATATTTTAATCATCTGGGGAGGCTTAGAAAACACTTATGCCTGAATTCCACCCACAGAGATTATGATTTACTTGGTTTTGGGTGCATCCAGGCACTGGGACCTTTTAAAAGCTCTATAGTGGAATTTTTCTCCCAGTTAGTATGTTGAAAGATACAAAAGTCCATGCTTCCATGGTAGCAGCAATTTTTTTTTTTTTTTTTTACCGGTAAGGAGATCACAACCCTTGGCATGGTGTGGTCTGCACCACGCTCAGCCAGTGAGTGAACCAGCCATCCCTATATGGGATCTGAACCCGCGGCCTCAGTGCTCCCAGTGCTGCACTCTCCCAAGTGAGCCACGGGGCCAGCCCAGCAGCAATTTTTAATGGATTAAATAAAAAGCATACACTCCTATGAAGTTATTGACGAGTGGTGGACACAAAGAAGCCTTAATGGACCATATCCCCAGAGAGTAATCAGCCCATCATAGGTGAGCACTTTTATATCTGGGGGTAAGTGCCTAATCTAGGTGATGTGGGTGGAGGACTAGGTCTTCATAGATGGAGAGACTTTGCACATGTGGATGAGAAGAAACCAACCAAGCATTTAATAATGGTATGGGCTGTCAATAGGTATTGGAATCTTGAAGAGCCCCCAACACAAAAATAAATTGCTTGATCCAACAGTTCTCTTCATACCATTCATAGGAATTGTGCTGAGGAAGTAGCAGAAGCTGCAGTGGAGACAGGGCTAGCAAGCAGAGGAAATGTGCATAGTCTTATGGTGCTTAGATTCATGGGCCTCACTGAAACTGAATATGAAGATAACCAAAGACATCTGAAGCTACAGCCTAACCCACTCAACTCAAATAGTAACATCAAAAGAATTACTCCCTGATGAAAGGTGCAGAAAGTTGGGGGCTCAAGGGCAAAGTGAGTACTCCTCAATCCCATTTGAAGGCAGAGAAAAACTCAGTTAAAACTGTCACCCAGCCCCAGCTCAAGTCAACTCTTAGAAAAATCTAAATAATTAGCCCTCATTTTAAATGACTTTTGGAATAAAAGGCTTGAACTCATTGAGGCTAAACAAACAAATAATATCTTTTTCACCTTTGTTCTATATACAATGTCCAGCATAAAATTTAAAATCACAAGACGTTCCAAAACTCAGGAAAATGTAACTAATGGCCAAGAGAAAAAAAGAAAACCCTCAGATCATCCAGATATTGGCAGACAAGAACTTTAAAACAACTATTATAAATATGGTAATGAATTTAATAGAAAAGAAGAATAAAAAGTGTGAAGATAATGGAGTTATCTTGGGAAAGATATAAAAACTCTAAAAAGAATGAACCACTTGTAAATTCTAAAACTGAAAAAGTGAAATGAAAGTTTCACTGGATGGATTTAATATGGGTTGGAACCAGCATAAGAAAGAATCAATTAACTTGAAGACAGCTAAATAAAAGTTATACAAAGTTAAGTACAGAGAGAAAAAAAAAGTTGAGAAAAACTGAAAATAGTAGTAGTGACCTGTAAGATTATATAATTGGAGTTTCAGAAGGAGAGAAGAGAGAACTGGAGCAGGAAAAAAAGTTTTTCTAATAGTAGGCAAATTTTCTCTAAATTTGATATGAAACATCAGTCTGCAGATCCCAGAAGCTTGGAAAATCCCAAGGAAAATAGATACAAAGAAGATTACACCTTGGCACATCATGGTCAAATTTCTGAAATCCAAATGTAAATATAAAATGTTTAAAGTAATCAAAAAATTTAAAAAGTACGTATGGTACAATGATAAAAAAAAACGAATGGTGGCTAACCTCTCATCAGAAACAATGGAAGTTAGAAAAAAATGGAATGAAATATTTAGAACGCTAAAAGAAAGGCTCTGTCAACCCAGAGTAGCATATTCAGCAAAATATCGTTAAACAATAAAACTGAAATGAAGATATTTTCAGATAAAGAGAGAATTCATCACCAGCAAATCTGTATCAAGAGAAGTAATAAAGGAGGATGGCCAGTTAGCTCAGACGGTTAGAATGAGATGTTACAATACCAGGGTCAAGGGTTTGGATCCCCATACTGGGAGGTCACCAAAAAAATGAAAGAAGAAGAGAAATGGTAAAGGAAATTCTTGAGGCCAAAGGGAAATACTTGATTTGGATTTAGATTTTATTAAAGTGTACAATTCAAAAAGTAGTTTCACATATCCAAGTTGTTCCGAACGCACTTAAAAGTTTTCCAGTAACTGAATAACCTATCTTTTAAAAATTTACATTAATTTAGTAGGAGCTGGACCCCAGGGTCGAGAGGTTGTACTGTGCTGCGACCCCTAGTGGGGAGAAGATGAACGGAACGCGGAACTGGTGTACCCTGGTGGACGTAAACCAGGACAACTGGACTGCGTTATCATTTTTGTGGTGAGATGAGTCATTTTTTTAAATCCACTCTACCGCTTCCGGTCAATATGGCAGAATAGATGGTCCCTAGCGTCACTCTCTCCCACAAATCAACCGATTTTAACTATAAAAACATAACATCAAGTGCATATGGAATGGGGAGATGTCCAGCAGAGGAGGCAGAAGCTCCACGGAGTCCACATGCCCTGCGGGGCTGCAGTCACACAATCCGGCAGATGGGCTTCACCGCCGCCACCCGGCTCCATTCCCAGCCCAGCCCAGTGTGCACAGAGTGGCGAGATGTCTGGCAAGGGAGGTGGAGGCTCCACAGAAACCACACACCCTGTGGGGAGGCCACTGCGTGATCCAGCAGGTAGGCCTCACTGGAGGCACCCGGCTCCATTCCCAGCCCGGCCTAGTGAGCACAGAGAAGGGTAAAGTCCAGCAGGGGAGGCGGGAACTCCACTGGGACCACACTGCTGCCGTGCAACCCAGCAGCCCAGCCCAATGCGTACGGAGCACAGAGACGTCCAGCAAGGGAGACAGAAGCTCCGTAGAGTCCACACATCCTGTGGGGGGGCCACCGCCACGTGATCCAGCAGCAGGTAGGCTTCACTGCCACCACCCAGCTCCATCCCAAGCCCAGCCTACTGTGCACAGAGCAGGGAGACATCCTGCAGAGGAAGGGAAAGTTCTGCAGAGACCACACATTCTGTGGTTCCTCGGCACATCCCAGCAGCCTGGGCCAGAGCGCACAGAACAGGAAGAAGTCCAGCACGGGAGGTGGAAGCTCAGCAGAGACCACACACCCTGCGGTACCGCCCCGTGATCCAGCAGCCCGGCAGAGTCCAAGCTGACCAGAGAGATGGCTCACGGAAAGAAATCATTAAGATCAGAGCAAAACTTAATGAAATCGAAACCCAAAAAACAAGACAAAAGATCAATGAATCAAAAAGTTGGTTTTTTGAAAAGATAAATAAAATTGACAAACCATTAGCATGGCTAACAAAAAAAAGAAGAGAGAAGATTCAAATAATAACAATTAGAAATGAAAAGTGATATTACAACTGATTCATCTGAAATACATGGAATCATTCGAGTCTACTATAAACAACTATACGCCAACAAGTTTGAAAATCTGGAGGAAATGGATAAATTTCTGGACACACATAAGCTACCAAAACTGAGCAAGGAAGATATAGAATATCTGAACAGA
>NW_007737323.1:0-1122 GCF_000696425.1 Galeopterus variegatus | reverse complement strand
AGTCGATAAAGCATTTCAGCAAAGTAGCAGGATACAAAATCAACACAGAAAAATCAGTAGCATTTCTATTCTGCAATAGTGAACATGCAGAAAGAGAAATCAAGAAAGCTTGCCCATTTACAATAGCCACCAAAAAAATAATATACCTAGGAATCCAGCTTACCAAGGATGTGAAAAATCTCTATAATGAGAACTACAAACCACTGCTGAGAGAAATTAGAGAGGATACAAGAAGATGGAAAGATATCCCATGCTCTTGGATTGGAAGAATCAACATAGTGAAAATGTCCATACTACCCAAAGTGATATACAGATTCAATGCAATCCCCATCAAAATTCCAATGACATTTCTCTCAGAAATGGAAAGAACTATCCAGACATTTACATGGCATAACAAAAGACCACGCATAGCCAAAGCAATACTGAGAAAAAAAAATAAAGCTGGAGGCATAACACTACCTGACTTTAAACTATACTACAAAGCTATAATAACCAAAACAGCATGGTACTGGCATAAAAACAGACACACTGATCCATGGAATAGAATAGAGAATCCAGAAATCAACCCACACACCTACAGCCATCTGATCTTTGACAAAGGCACCAAGCCTATACACTGGGGGAGAGACTGCCTCTTTAGCAAATGGTTCTGGGAGACTGGATATCAATATGCAGGAGAATGAAAGTAGACCCATACCTTTCACCATACACTAAAGTCAACTGGAAATGGATTAAAGAATTAAATAGACAACCTGAAACAATAAAACTTTTTAAAGAAAACATAGGAGAAATACTTCAGGAAATAGGACTGGGCACAGACTTCTCACAACCCCAAAAGCACGGGCAACCAAAGGAAAAAATAAACAAATGGGATTATATCAAACTAAAGAGCTTCTGCACAGCAAAAGAAACAATTAACAGAGTTAAAAGACAACCAATGGAGTGGGAGAAAATATTTGCAAAATATACATTTGACAAAGGATTAATATCCAGAATATACAAGGAACTCAAACAACTTTACAAGAAAAAAACAAGTAACCAAATTTAAAAAATGGGCAAAGGAGCTGAGTAGGCATTTCTCTAAGGAAGATATACAAATGGCCAACAGACATATGAAAAAAT
>NW_007737322.1:56194-58075 GCF_000696425.1 Galeopterus variegatus | reverse complement strand
CAATCAATACTCTGGTATCACAGCGCACGGCTCACAGGATCGCGCTGACTCCTGGCGCGGCTGCTCAGACCCGACGCCATCTTAGAATCCAAGCTTATAGAATTTCTTAGAGCCTTCCCAGAAGTTATCTTGTCTGAGATGAATTAAAATCGGTTTCAGGGTTTTCCATGGGGGACAGAATAAACTGAACTAGAACCAGTGCTCTTCCATTTACCTTGTCATTAATCATTTATTGAGCATCTGATATGTGTTAGGCACCCTGCCAGAGACCTCAAAGTAAGTAAGACGTATATTCTGACTCAAGGAGCTCAAAATTCCAATACAGGAGAGAGACACAGGGTCAAATAATTGCAGTGTTAGTACTATGTGCAAGGCATGGTCATGGCACAGAGAAGGAACTATCCAATTCTGCTGTGGAAGTTCAACGAAAGCTTCAGAGCAGGTGCTGAGGCTGTGTCTGGAAGGATGAACAGTTCACCAGAAGTGAGACGGGTAAAGGCTTGAGAGGGGGAGGACATGAGAGGTGGAAATTATAAGTACAAAGGCCTGGCGTGTTTAAGGAAGGATGAAGAGTTTATTAGGGTTGAACTGGGACAGGGAGTTGCTCAAGGGGCTTACATCCTGGGGTAACATCATCAGATGTACATTTAAAAACAAATTTCGATTTCAATAGTGTGTTAGTTTGCTAAGGTTGCATAATAAAATACCAAAGACTGGGTAGCTTAAAGAACAGAAATTTACTTCTCACTGTTCTGGAGGCTGCAAGTTCAAGATCGATGAGCTGACAAGTCTGGTTTCCCTTGAGACCTCTCTCCTTGGCTTGCAGATGGCACCTTCCTGCCATGTCCTCACACAGCCTTTTCTCTGTGTGTGGGCACCCTGGTGTCTCTTTCTTTTTTTATAAGGACACAAGTCATTTTGAATTAGGGCCTCATCTTTATGATCTCATTTAACCTTAGTTACCCCTTTAAAGGCTCCAGGCCCTATCTCCAAATAAGTCACATTGGGGGTTATAGCTTCAACATATGAATTTGTGGGGGGCATAATTTAGTCCATAATAAATAGCTACCATTTTGCAGAATATTTATTATCTCCTGGGTCCTGTGCTGAGTAATTCCCACGACATCTTTCATTTCATCCTTATACTAGACTGTGTAACCTTGGACAACTAACAACTTCTCTGCGCCTCAGTTTCCTCATCTGCAAAATGAGGATTATAATAGTACCTGTTATTAGTATAGTGTAAATAGTGCTAATAGTATAGTGTTGTTACAAGTATTAAAAGAATTGGGCCCAGTGTGCGCAGAGCAGGGAGAAGTCCAGCAGGGGAGGTGGAAGCTCCACAGAGACCACACACCCTGTGGTGCCACTGCTGCGCGATCTGGCAGGTAGGCCTCACTGCTGCCACCTGTCTCCATTCCCAGTCCAGCCCAGTGCACATGGAGCAGGAAGACATCCAGCAGGGGAGGCCAAAGCTCCACAGAGACCACACACCCTGCAGTGCTGCCACGTGACCCAGCAACTCAGCCGAGTGCATGCTGACCAGAGAGGTGGCTCCCTGGAGAGGCCCAAGACCCAAGGCAACCACACACGCAAGGCACTAGTGGCCAAACTGAGCAGACACTGAGGTAGCCATACCAAATTGGCAACCCCAGCGACATCCTAGTGTCAAACCGGTGGAGTGTGAAACCCCCTGCCACAATGAATAAACATCAAAGGAAAGATACCAGAAATATGAAAAATCAAGAAAGTACACCACCAAAGGGTAATAACTCTCAAGCTTTAGATCCTATAGAACAAGAAGCCCTTGAAATGTCTGACAAGGAATTTCGAGTGATAATTCTAAAGAAACTGAATGAGATACAAGAAAACTCAGCTAGA
>NW_007737322.1:53581-54957 GCF_000696425.1 Galeopterus variegatus | reverse complement strand
TCAGAGCAGAACTTAATGAAATTGAAAACCAAAAAACAATACAAAAGATCAATGAATCAAAAAGTTGGTTTTTTGAAAAGATAAATAAAATTGACAAACCATTAGCATGGCTAACAAAAAAAAGGAGAGAGAAGATCCAAATAACAAAAATTAGAATTGAAAAAGGTGATATTACAACAGATACATCTGAAATACAAGGAATCATTTGAGACTACTATAAACAACTATATGCCAACAAATTTGAAAATCTGGAGGAAGTGGATAAGTTTCTGGACACACACAAGCTACCAAAACGGAGCCAAAAAGATGTAGAAAATCTGAACAGACCAATAACAATAAAGGAGATTGAAGCGGTTATCAGAAGGCTCTCAACAAAGAAAAGCCCAGGACCAGATGGATTCACAGCAGAATTTTACCAAATATTAAAAGAGGAATTGACACTGATTCTTTACAAACTATTCCAAAAGATTGAAACAGAGGCAAATCTCCCGAACTCATTCTATGAAGCAAACATCACCTTGATACCAAAACCAGGTAAAGATACACCTAAAAAAGTAAACTACAGGCTGATATCCTTGATCAATATAGATGCAAAAACCCTCAATAAAATACTAGNTATACAATGTATACAAATACAATACAAATCCCCATCAAAATTCCAATGACATTTTTCTCAGAAATGGAAAAAACTATCCAGACATTTATGTGGAATAACAAAAGATCACACATAGCCAAAGCAGTTCTGAGCAAAAAATAAATTAATTAATTAAATAGAATAAATAAAGCTGGAGGCATAACACTACCTGTTATGTCTATACCTATTATACGAAGCTATAATAACCAAAAGAGCATGGTACTGGTATAAAAACAGACACACAGATCAATGGAATAGAATAGAGAACCCAGAAATTAACCCACACACCTACAGCCATCTGATCTTTGACAAAGGCACCAAGCCTATACACCGGGGAAGAGACTGCCTCTTCAGCAAATGGTGCTGGGAGAACTTGATATCAATATGCAGGAGAATGAAACTAGACCCATACCTTTCACCATATACTAAAGTCAACTCAAAATGGGTTAAAGAATTAAATATACACCCTGAAATAATAAAACTTCTTAAAGAAAACATAGGAGAAACACTTCAGGAAGTAGGACTGGACACAGACTTCATGAATATGACCCCAAAAGCATGGGCAACCAAAGGAATAATAAACAAATGGGATTATATCAAACCAAAAAGCTTTTGCACAGCAAAAGAAACAATTAACGGAGTTAAAAGACAACCAATAGAGTGGGAGAAAATATTTGCAAAATATACATCTGACAAAGGTTTAATATCCAGAATATACAAGGAACTGAAACAACTTTACATC
>NW_007737322.1:38351-52581 GCF_000696425.1 Galeopterus variegatus | reverse complement strand
AAATATACATCTGACAAAGGTTTAATATCCAGAATATACAAGGAACTGAAACAACTTTACATCAAAAAAACAAACAACCCAATTAAAAAATGGGCAAAAGAGCTAAATAGGCATTTCTCTAAGGAAGATATACGAATGGCAAACAGACATATGAAAAAAAGCTCAACATCACTCAGCATTCGGGAAATGCAAATCAAAACCACACTGAGATACCATCTCTCCCCAGTTAGGATGGCTAATATCCAAAAGACTGTGAACAATAAATGCTGGCAAGGTTGCGGAGAAAAAGGAACTCTAGTGCATTGTTGGTGGGACTGCAAAATGGTGCAGCCTCTATGGAAAATGGTATGGAGGTTCTTCAAACAGTTGCAGATAGCTCTACCATATGACCCAGCTATCCCACTGCTGGGAATATACCCAGAGATATGGAAATCATCAAGTTGAAGGTGAACCTGTTCCCCAATGTTCATCACAGCACTATTTACAATAGCCAAGAGGTGGAACCAGCTCAAATGTCCATCATCAGATGAATGGATACAGAAACTGTGGTATATCTACACAATGGAATACTACTCTGCTATAAAAAAGAATAAAATACTGCCATTCGCAACAACATGGATGGACCTAGAGAGAATTATATTAAGTGAAACAAGTCAGGCACAGAAAGAGAAATATCACATGTTCTCACTTATTTGTGGGAGCTAAAAATAAATAAATAAATACACAAAAAACCCGGGGGGCGGAGGGAAGAAGACACAATTACAATTCCTTTAAGTTGATAGGACAAGCGAACAGAAAGGACATTGTTGGGAGGGAGGGAGGGGAGAGAAGAGGGAGGGAGGTTTCGGTAATGGGCCACAATAATCAACCACATTGTATATTGACAAAATAAAATATAGTTTGGAAGAGAAAAAAGTATTAAATGAATTGATACGAGCAAAGAACTTAGAAGAGTACCTGGTACAGAATGTTAAATAAATGAACCTTCCAAGCCACTCCTGGAAGCCCCCTAGTCTCCCCTGTGGGAACAAGGGGGGTGCCACAGGCCTCAATCCCACCCTTCCTCCTTCTTCCTTCTTCCATCCCATTTCCTTCCCCTTTCTACTCTCTCTCTCCCTCCAGTTGCTTTGCAACAACATCATAGGATGTAAAACAAACAAACAAACAAACAAAGCTTTACTACAATGTAGGTAGAATTCACATCCTCAGATGGGAAAACCAAGACCAGGAGGAGTAAGCACCTTGGCCGAGGTCAACTGGCAGAAACACTTTTGAATTCCGTGATGTGGTAACCATAATGCTATTATCCTGGATCTCCGAAATGAGCTCAGAAGCTGGTCCTAGAGTTGGGGTAGATTCTGGGGTGTGTCTCCAGGGAAGGAGAGCCTGACCAGTCTTACACTCGGGGAGCAGGGCTTATCAAAAAGCAGTCACCGACAGCCTGGCAAGGCTGTCCAGCACCAGGACTCACACTCTGATCTGCCACGAGCCACTGCCTTGAATGATCAGTCGGGGATTTTTCAGGTGAGGAAGTGGGAACGGAGTACAGAGGTATGTGTCGTGCATTTGGAGAAAGAGCAGGAATTCTATGGGGCTACAGCAGAGGGTGCCCGGTGAGGAAGAGAGGCAGTGGGAGGCTGGGGCCTGGGGCTGAGCTACAGTTTTACAAGTTGGGACTTGTAAGTCCTGTCTGCCCTTTGTGTTGTGGGTCACAGGGATGCGCTGGAGAATTTTAAGCAGTATCACCTCATCAGTATCAAGCCACAAGAATGGATTGTGGCCAACTTAAGAACAAAAATCAGTTAAAATAGAAACAAAAGCCACTTACTTGCACGTTTGAAAAGGCTGCACCAAAGATCTAGGCAACGGGAACTAAATGAAAACCCTTCAAGATACCTTTACTACTTTTTCCTCTGTCCAGGGTGGGAGGGTCTGGGGGTCTGGGGAAGATGCACCTCCAGACTTGTTCCTGGGAGAGCTAATTCGATTGGCCTAGCCTGGGTCACACGACCACTCCTAGGCAGGCAGAGCCCCTTGATTGACAGTCCCCCCAGACTGTTTCTGGTGGGGAAGGGGAGGTCTCCCAGAGTAACAGTGGGTGCTGTAACCTGATGAAAGGAATTGTTTAAAACCTAAGAGGAGAAGCTGGAAGTAGACTACTGGTAACAGCCCTGAGAAGCAAACCGGGAAAGGGTGTTTTTGTTCATTTTTTCCCCAGCAGATTCTGCAGTTCCATGTGCAGTGCAGCTGTGCTTACAATCTGCCTCATGTGTCACTTCAGGTTGTGATTTTAGGGAATGAATACAGGTCTTTTTCAATACTTAAAAAAAAATCTAGTGGCAGGAATTAGATACATTTCTGTTGATACAGAAACAGTGTGTGTCTTGGGAAGAGATCTATTTACATTACTAATTTTTTTTAGAATTCTTGAGTAATATACTGTATTCACATAGTTAAAAATCCAAATGTAAAAATCCAAAAGAATGTCATCTCATTCTTATCCCTCCCACCCCCAAGCCTGTAGGTAAGCACTTATGAGGGGTTTTCAAAAAATTCATGAAAAGATTTATATTGTCTTTTAATTCCATGTTTCCATGGTTTTTTTTTTTTGAAGTACCCTTGTGTTAGTTTCTTGTATACCCTTCTTTTTTTTTTTTTTTGTTATTGCTATAAGTACACATGAATATGTATATGAAGGATTTGTCCTGAATTTCTTTTCTGGATGGTGTCCGGGACCCTGAGAAGACATGGAAGAAATTGGAGGTCTATTTTATCTGCCCAGTGCCAGTTCTGGGAGTCTGACCTTAGGTCTTTTGTGGGGGCTTGGGCCCCCCCGAGTCCTCAGCCCTCTGCTTTATTTCCCTGGGTAGGTCCAAGGCTTCCAGGCCTGGGAATGAGTACTCGATTTCAATGGAATACTCCAGCTCATTGGGACTGGGGGATCCAGAAGTTCAGCTTAGTTTTCAGATTCGTACTAAGTCTTCTAGGGCAGGGGTCAGCCAACCACACCCAGAGGGCTAAGTCCTGTTCACTGTTTGTTTTTTAAAATAAGGTTTTATTGGAACACAGCCACAGCCATTTGTTTACGTACTGTCTGTGTGTGGCTGCTTTTGCTTTTCAGCAGCAGAGTTGAGTAATTGAGACAGAAATGGTGTGGCTTTCAAAGCCTAAAGTATTTTCTATCTGGCCCTTTACAGAAGTTTGCCACACCCTGCTCTAGGAGCTGGAAAGGAAACGAGGAAATTGCCCTGGAAGTGTTTCCCAGTGATTAGAGAAACCTTTAGCAGCCCAAAGTGAGGAGGTCAGCACTGCAGCTCAGTCAAGAACTCTAAGAGTCACCCCTGCCACCTACTTTCCCTCATCCTGTACCCACTCCACATTCAACTCAGCACTAATGCCTGTTGATATTTCCTCCAAAAGTGTTAATCAGTTCTGCCCCCTTCTTTCCATCTCTGGCACATCACTGCCTCCTCTCTTGCCTGGACCGTGCAATCACCTCCTCCACTGTCTTCTTCCTGCTTTCACAGCAAAGTTGTTGCAAACCATTCTCCACTGCACAGCCAAAGGGATCTTTGCAAAGTGCAGGTCTACAAATCTTTCAGTGGCTTCCTATTGCTTTTGGAATAGAGACCTAAAGCCATGGTCTGGCCTCTGCCTGCCTCTCCGAGCCTTCTCAACCCGTGCTTACCGCCACTTTTCTTTCCACATCAGCCACACTGGCGGGGCTAGGCTCCCTCCAGTATGGGGCTTTTGCATATACTGTTTCCTCTCTCCAAATGCTTCCCACTCTCCTGCTTTCCAGTGAACTCCTCATAACTCAGGCATTATCTTGGCCATCACTTCCTTGGGGAAATGTCTCTCGACCTCTCTCACTAGGTAAGTGCCCTCATTACAGGCTGCTGCAGCCTTGTGTCCCCACCCCCCAGCATCTTGTCTTGTTGCAGTCACAATTCTACATTTGTTAGTGGTACTTTTTTTTTTTTTTTTGGTCTGCTTTCTCCGTAAGAGCAGTAACTTGTAGCTGGTATTGCTGACTATGTTGTCTCCAATGTCTAGCATTGTGCTTGACACATAGTAGACTCTCAATAAGTATTTATTAAATAGATAAAGAATGAATCTTACTCCATTTCAGCCACCTCTGGCTGATGGGGAAGATTCTGCTCTGCAGCTTGCTGAGGTTTTAGGTGCCAGAATCTCAACTTTATCCCTCAAGAACTGTGCTTAACAGAGTGAGTTGGCAGAGCCAACCCTAGGCTGGTGCTGACGGAATGGCACTTTGAGATGGCAGCTGCTGAATTCCTTCCAGTCAGTGTCTCCAGCCCCAGACAGGGTGTGCACGACATGCCTTTCTGCAGACTGTGTTGAAGAGATCAGTCACGCCAAGAGGGATGATGCTTGTCGCATGTGTTCTTCCAGCTGCTCTGTGCCTGGTCTCCCCACAACCCAGCTAGTGAAGATGCTAATGAGGACAGGCAGACAGGTGTCTTGGTGCTGCTGCCCCTCCCCCATCTGTTAACTATTCCATGGGATCCAGACATAAAATTTTATTTGTTTTTCTGGACCTAAGTTGCCTCTTGACATAGCTGGTGATTGCTTTTTTAAAACCATGAAGGGAAACTAGGTCCTTTCATCCACTGATAAGGTGTCAGGTGACAGAGAGATCAGCATCCCAACACATAAATCTGCAACTAATCCTTGAGAATCAATATTTTTCATTAAGAACCTGTGAGAGTTGGGCCATTATGGGGAAAATCTGTTTAGGTTGACACCTTGATGAAGTTATTCAGTTCAGGGGCTTAACTCATTGCAAGGTAATAAAGAGCACAGAGCAATCTCAGGGCTGGTTAGGGGAGAAAACGATGGGAGTATTGAGCCTCAGTTCAGTGAAAAATGACCTCCTGATTTATTGGGGAGTGATGGGGTGCTGGCCTCTTGGGCAGGCTGGGCAGACACCATCAGCAGGGCCACCTCTCATTCTCACTGCCTATCATCACTCTGCAGTCATCGCTATTGAGAGGCTGTCTGGCAGTAAAAAAGCAGCAGGGAAATATTTTAGGGGTCTTAGGATATTTACAACATTCTCTGACTCCCCACCCTCATAATACCCTTTCACATTTTGGACTTTCTCCTGCATGGGGGCATTGAAGTATTCTAAGCAGTTTAACAATGAGATTGAATTTACTTCTATAAAATTGCCTTTATGACCCATTAGATCTGGGAAGGACACAGTCCATTATTAGTAAGCACCAGGCTTATTTGGAGCCAATCACGGATGCAGTCAAAACCCTTAGGATGGCGTCAAGTATTTCCATGTGGGTCCCACCTGTCCGTAGAGAGTCACTTTGAATGGGCTCTCAGAAGTACATTTTCTTGGTCTCTTGCCCTCTTCTTTTTTGAAAAAATTTCTGTCCAGGGTCCTGGATCTATCTTTCTTTGGTTCCCTGTAATCAAGCCAGATGACACCCATTTCTGATTTTGTTCTGGGAAGCCCATGGTGGATTCTTACATTCTCTAGGTGGATCATCTACAAGATAAACACGTCTCTATCGTATGAGTATTGATCCTCTCTCATAGCATAACTTCTATGCATTTATAAGTGCCATCAGCTTCGTTGTATGAATATTTTTCTTTGGTACCTTTTTGTAGGGTCAAAAAAGTGCCAACATTGGAGTGTTTTAGATTTGATGAAATATGCTGTCCTTTCTGATTTAATGCAGCTGAAAGATGTCCTCTCTGAGTGAGGTGGAGGAAGTATTAAAAAGATGAAGGGTACAGAGAACCCCGTTCTACTGAAAGGTCACACTGGCAGCTGGGTGGGATGTGTCTGG
Source organism: Galeopterus variegatus (assembly GCF_000696425.1). Classification (NCBI taxonomy): domain Eukaryota; kingdom Metazoa; phylum Chordata; class Mammalia; order Dermoptera; family Cynocephalidae; genus Galeopterus; species Galeopterus variegatus. Next base: position 46,753 of record NW_007737322.1, on the reverse strand, counting down.
GGAAGGGGAAAGAGAGGTGAGTATGTCCTCTCTGAGTGAGGTGGAGGAAGTATTAAAAAGATGAAGGGTACAGAGAACCCCGTTTTACTGAAAGGTCACACTGGCAGCTGGGTGGGATGTGTCTGGGGAAGGGGAAAGAGAGGTGAGTGGTCCAGGGGAGGGTCTGAACTAAGGCAGTTGCAGCAGGGAGAGTAAGAAGAGGGTAGATTTAAGAAATAGTACAGAAGTCAAAAGAAGAGGAGTTGCTGACAATTTGGATTTGGGATCCATTCTTGTGTTGGAATGCTCACTCCCTCCTCATTGCCTAGAAAGAGTGGGAGGAAGGAGAAGATAAAAAGAACCGAGAAGGGAATTCAGATGAATATCAAGAACTAAGGGAGGGGTAGAGGAGACTGAGGTGCAGTCAGAGAGCAGAGGAAAACTGGAAGGGAGTGGAGTTTGGGGAGCCAAGGGTGGAGAAAGAGGGAAGGGTCAACCATGCCAGCATCCTCAGAAGTCAAGGAAGGTCACTACTCAAAATGCCCATTCGGCTTGGCAAGTGAGGTGTCACCTATGATCATACTCAGAATAGTTATCGGTGCAAAGTTGCGAGCCAGAGAGCAGTGGATGGAAGAGGCGTGGAAGTCGACTCTTGGGGTTTCTCCCATACGTTGCTCACAGGCCCTCACAGAGTGCGATGTGCATGGTGCCCCCTGGAGGTCCTGGAAGGAAGTGCAACCTCTGAGAGTAGACTTCAGGCTTGGCAACCAAGGGAGAGGGATGGTCACTAGCCGGGAGTATCCCTTTTATTACTTTAAGTTTGGGGAGACTTGGGCTGTTGCTTTGGCACTGAGGGCAAGGTGGTGGTGAAGAGGCGTCTGTTAATATTGAAAACAAAGAGGGCAGAAAATAAATGAAGGGGTGAGATCTAGAGAAGAATTGGAGACCCCAGCCTTGTGCAGGAGGCACCTCTCTTCCTTTGAGGCAGGACGGAAGGAGGTAAATCTCCACCTTTCCCTAGTTCTTCAGTGGAGGCAGTTGCCTGACACAGCATGCCACTGGAATTCTGTGAGAGCCAGCCTAGAGTGACAGTCCTGGGCTCAGTGTTTTTCTAGATCAGAGTCTGGCTTGCTTACATGAGCTGTTAGCCCAGCTTTCATTTCTTAGTCATTCATTTATTCATTCATGTGTTCATTCAAAGCATTCATTGAGCACCTACTGTGTTTCAGATACTGTACTAGACACAGGTGTGTGCAAAGTTGAACACACCGATTCCTGTCTCCACGATTACAGCACCATGTGACAGGGGCTTTTATATGAATAACCGCTAAGCCCCTGGCTCAGTCTTGGAGTAAGAAAGCTTCATGGAAGAAGAGACATCTGAGACTAAAGGGAACATGAAGTTTCATGAAGCCATGTATAGAAGGAAGAGTATTCTGGGAGGAGGACACTCCAGCGAAAGGCTCAAGGGGTACAGAAAGTACAGCAAATTAGAGAAATGGAACAAGGCCCAGGAGGGCTGGATTGTGGAGTTAAAGGAGGCCATGGTGAGAGATGAGACTGGGGCAGAGCTTCTTAGTCTTGGGAGTTGTGATATTTGGGGCTGGATCATTCTTCATTGTGGATGGCTGACCTGCACACTGTAGGATGTTTAGCAGTGTCCCTGGCCTCTATCCACTAGATACCAGTAGTACTCACCCTCTTATTGTGACAACCAAAAGTGTCTTCAGGCATTTCCAAATGTCCCTGGGGGGACAAAATTGCCACTGGATGAGAACCCCTGGATTAGGAAAATCAAGCAGGGACCCTATCATAAAGGATCCTGTAAATTGTGATAAGGAGTTGGGCTTTTCCTGGAGATGATGGGCAGCCATTAACAAGTTTTAATCATGGGGCGAGGGAGGGTTTTGTGACCAGAGCCGTGGTTTAGAAAGATCACCTTGGCTGTAGTGGTGCTGACGCAAAGTCAAGACTGGAGACAGGACGACCACTTTAGAGGCTGTTGCCGTGATCCTGGTGAGAGAGAATGGTGGTGTGGGCCAGCAGGACAGAGGAATCAGAGAGGAGTGGTGGGTTGGGCTCTCATTGTTGTTCTGGTGGCGTGGGTAGACGTTTTGTGTGCTTCACTGATCTTATCCTGCCTTACCCCCCACCCTGGTTCTGGATGTTTCCTGAGTTTAAGACAGTGGTTCTCAGACTTCAGTGTGGAATTATCCAGAGTGCTAATTATGAGTGGCCCAGGCTCATTGACAGAGGAAAAGACCTGGACCTCGGCATTCTTCCCGACTTCCCCAGCTGATTCTGGTACCCACCAGAATTTGCAAACTGCTAGCTTAGGATATTCATAAGAAGTGTTCTTTTGGCCCCAGGTGTGGTTGTATATCTAAATGCAGAGGGGCTGTTGATAGGGGCACCAAAGCAACGATGACAATAAACAACAACAGCAGTGATAACAGCAGTAGTAATGACTGCTATTTACAGGGGAGGCTACAACGTGCCAGGCATCACACTAAGAACGTCATATGCATCGTGTCATTAAATCTCCACACTAAACTGGGAGGTAACTCCTAACTTTATCCACATGTTAGTGATAAGAAAATGGAGGTGCACAGAGGTTAAGTAACTTGCCGAGTTTCACACAGCTAGTAAAAGGTGGGGTTAGGAGCTCAGATCTGCCTGACTTGGACACAAGGTCCTAATTACCACACTGGCACAACATCCTTTTCCACTTCATCCGAGCATCTATCCCCAGTGGCCTGAGACAAAGAGTTTGAGGGTTTTTGTCTAGTCTCTGGGTATATCTGTTAGGATGTTTGGGAGTGACAGAACCCCCAAATAAAAGTAGTTTATGCAAGATGAAAGTTTATTTTATTCCTTTAAAAAAGTCCAGAGGTACGTAGCTCAGAGCTGGTGGTCAGCCATTCTGTCTTGCTCTGCCATTCTTGGTGGATGACTGCTACCTCATAACCCAAGACGGCAGCTCGGACTGAGTCCTCACATTTGTGGTCCAGCCAGCAGAAGGTAGGAAAGGACAGAGAAGGTGCTACCTTTCCTTGAAGTCACACACAACACTTTGCTCACATCTTGTTACCCAGAAATTAGTTGCATGGTGATACCCAGTAGTAAGAGAAACTGAGAAATGTACACCACCCCCAGGTGGTCATGTGCCCAACTACAGATGAGCGTTCTGTTTCTCAGGTAGATGGGGAAGGTAAGATTGGGGGCAACTAGTGGACTCTCCCACTGGAATACTTGTAAGGATCTGGGCTAGGTAAGATTTTTTTGGAGGTTGGCCATGAAATTTATCATCTCAAGTGGTACATTTTGGGGAAGCAAAAGGAAGCAGTAAAAATATTGAATAGGTATGAACTGATTTAGAGCAGGCATGGGACAGTGCTAAGGGAGCTGGGATGTAAGATCACCCTAATTAGAGGAATCTGCCTCCTGCCTCAGAAACAAGATTGGGTCAACGTCTTTCTCATTATAAACCCAACAAAGCCCCAACTCCATCCCTGTAGAATGTACATGTCCACCCTTCTTCTGGCCTCAGCAGCATTGACTGACTGCTTTATTATGTGGCATCTGTTTAACCCATTCCTCAGTTAATTTCCCCACTGCCCTCTGAGGTCTGTAAGGCACGTACCATTAATTACCCCCACTTTACAGTGAGTCCATTGAGGCTTGGAGTGGTTAGAAAATTAATGGCAGGGCCGGCCCGGTGGCACACTGGATAGTGCGCCGCTTGGGAGGTGCGGCGGCGCTCCCGCCCGAGGGTTCGGATCCCACATACAGACCGGTTCCCGCTCACTGGCTGAGCGAGGCGCGGGAGCAACACCGAGGGTTGTGATCCCGTTGCCAGTCCCGGTCCGGTACGGGGGCGACACTGAGGGTTGGGATCCGTTGCCGGACACGGAAAAAGACAAAAAAAAAAAAAAAGAAAATTAATGGCAGGGCCGGCCCGGTGGCACACTGGATAGTGCGCCGCTTGGGAAGCGCGGCGGCGCTCCCGCCCGAGGGTTCGGATCCCACATACAGACCGGTTCCCGCTCACTGGCTGAGCGAGGCGCGGGAGCAACACCGAGGGTTGTGATCCCGTTGCCAGTCCCGGTCCGGTACGGGGGCGACACTGAGGGTTGGGATCCGTTGCCGGACACGGAAAAAGACAAAAAAAAAAAAAAAGAAAATTAATGGCAGGGCCGGCCCGGTGGCACACTGGATAGTGCGCCGCTTGGGAAGCGCGGCGGCGCTCCCGCCCGAGGGTTCGGATCCCACATACAGACCGGTTCCCGCTCACTGGCTGAGCGAGGCGCGGGAGCAACACCGAGGGTTGTGATCCCGTTGCCAGTCCCGGTCCGGTACGGGGGCGACACTGAGGGTTGGGATCCGTTGCCGGACACGGAAAAAGACAAAAAAGAAAATTAATGGCAGAACCTGGATTGGTATCTGGTGAGCACTGAACACTGCCCTTATGATCACTCTATTACACTTCATCTTTATCTCAGGCTTCATCTTTACCACTTGCCTGCCTGATCCACTATCCTGCTGCCTGTCTTTGGGTTTTCCATCTCTGGTTCTATATGCTGGGGTGCTTCATCATTTGGGCAACCCATTTGGACCTTCCAGTTGATGTCCCTTAGTTACTCAAATCTCTGCTTGGCTCCACATCTTCTCCTTTCCTATTCCACCTGCAGCTCTGCACGCCATCTTGTTGTTCATTCATTGGTAGCTCCATGGCCTTGGGCCCATCATGGACCTCACACCAACCAGACCATCTCTGTGGTTTTGCCCATCGTGGGGAGGGATGAGATGAGACTCAAAAGATGGAAGATACAAATGTAGAGAAGTTTGCTGGTGCAGTGGTGGGAGCTTTAAGCTCTTCCTACTGTTGGCCACAATATTCCAGAAGGAGGATGTCTTAGTGACAGGGCTTGGAACTGGGCTTGGGGGAGCTGAGCAGGGACACTTAAAAGGATGGCTAGCAGGATGACAGCTCTTAGAGTTGGAGGGCTCGTGTGTAGAGTTGCATTGGTCCATGGCATGGTGTAATTCCTGCCGTGTGGGCTCAGCCTCCTCTGGGATGGGAAAGGGAAGGCATGATTGAGGGGAGGCTTGGTTTACATCCAACACTGTGTTATTCTGCCATATGTTATAGTTAGTTATTTACATGCTGCTTTCCCCAACTAGTCTGTTGATTGATTCTCGTATCCCCACAGTCAGACACAGAGCCTGGCGCCTGGGAAGGTGCTTAACAGACATGAGAGGTGGATGAATGTTTCCTTTCAGCTCTGAACCCTGATGGTTTTATCTTTGTCCAGTGTATCTCGGTCCTTTAAATGCTGGGCATTCCTTTCATGATTCATCCTCCACCCTCCTCCCCCACAAAAACTCACTTTAAACCATCTGTATTTATTAATAGCCATTAATTCATTTCATCATTTAAAAGTTAGTCAATCATCCAATAAAACAACAAATCACAACATGAAATAGCAATAGCATAAAAACAGCATTTGCTTCCTTACTTAATTAGTTCGTTGGGATTTTTGTCAGCTGGTGGTGGTGTTTTTGTAACTAAACGTCCAGGTTTTATTAAGTATTTGCGATCCATTGGAATTAGCTTGTGGATTCTCTTCCCTCTTCCTGAAGATGGCAGCATGGAGCAGTGGTTAAACCCAGGGACTTTGGAATCAGATTTTCTGGGCTCAGATCCTGTCACAGCCACCTACTAGTTGAGCAACCTTGGGCAAGTTACTTAACCTCGGTTTCCCCATCTATAAAATGGGGAGAATGATATATACCCATCTCATAGGGTTGTTATAGGGTCTCTCACAAAGAGCCTAGAATATAATTTGTACTTCCTAATTTTTTCCATCACCTGGGTGGTGTGGAAAACCTCTGCTCTTCACAGGGGCTTGAATCCTATGCTCTGACAATGCAGTGACTTCTCCATAGGCTGCTCGAAGCTCCTGGCCACCCAACCCTCTGTGGGGAGGTGGGGGTTTTGCTTTTTAACTTTGCTTCCCCAGAGGCAGCAGCATTTCTGAGTGAAAATACATGCTTGCCTGCTGCTCGCTGGTTCTGTATGTATTGATTAGCGTCACAGGGGTGGGACTGGGGGAACTGCTCTAGAAACACTCACTTTGATTCCTCAAATAAATCCCCCCTGGGTCCTCGTAGGAAACTAATTGGGAGTTGATTCTGATGAATAAATGTGCTGCCGCCGCCTGAGGAATTGACCATGCCGGCAGATGGCTGCAGCATGAGGCACACTCTGTCGTGGCCTGCTAAGGGGCCCATCAATAATAGATCAGCTCCGGCCCTGGGAGAGGGAAGCGTTTCTGCTGCAGGTATGAATTATGGATGCCGTTTAGGGTAATGCGGATCTATCTCAAAGGTTCCGCTCAGTTTATGTGCTAGTAAAAGCCAGCAATTTGCTTGTGTTCCAGCTATAATTTGCGCTACATTAAGGGACCCTCCTTTCCATAATGGATGTGCGGCTGAATGCAGGAGCAGTCGGGCCTCGAGGGCAAGGCTTGCCGGCCAGACACAGACACTGACAGGTGTGGTCCTCTGAAGCAGACACAGGATGCAGGTGGATGCCGTGAGCTCGTTCTCAAGGTCCTGGGAAGAAACCGCAGTAAAACCCAAAGCCCTTCTGTGACTCCCCCATCAGATGCAGTCGATGCACGTCCTGAGAGAAGCACACACACACACAAAAACCTACGGGATGACAGTCTGGACAGAAAGACAGAGCAGCCTTGCGAGAAAAGCCCTAGATGAAGTGGTTAAAAGCACAGATTCTGGATCCAGACTGTCTAGGTGTGAATTCTGGCTTTGCCATTTCCTAGCTGTGTGACCTTCTGCAAAAAACTCAGCCTCTCTGTGCCTCAGTTTTCTCCTCCATAAAATGGCAATAATAATATTGACAGTGATGCTGCCAGAATAAGTGCGTGAAAGCCAACTGTTCATCCGAAATTTTGTGAGCTGGTTGTTAAATACAGCCTTTATTAAAAATTAAATTTTATAAACTTGCAATTAAAGCCAAAGGTAATAAATGCTCAAGACTCATCAATTCCTAATTATTTTATTCTGTTTTACTATTGTCTATGCTCTTGAGACTATTTGTGTCTATTGTATCTTCGTGGTGGCGATGATATATGGTGTGCATCTTCCCAGTGATGTATGATGTGCATGCCATCCCAACTCCGAGATCAATGCCGTCACATCGATAGCCTGCAATTGGCCATAGTGAGAGTATTTACACCAGGGACACTGGCAAATGCTACAAATCAGGGCTTTCCTTCTGAGAGATGGTTGTTAAACTTTTAAGAGCACACCACTAGTACTGACCTAATAAAGTTGTTTGGAGAATTGAATAATTAATATGTTTATAAATTGCTCGGAACAGGGCCTGGCACATAGTAAACACCATATAAAAATTTGCTGTTATTTTAATAGATTTTTACAAATTTTTCTAGCACAGATCAAATGGTCGCTGTGTCTGAGCAGAGCCCTCTAAGGAACCACAATCTTTCTTTCCTTCTCAGCCCTGTGATCCAACAGCCTAGGGAAAGACCTACTGACTCTCTCCTAGGGTCGAGGACAGACTAAAATTTGGGGGGAAAATTAGGTTTAGATTTGTACATTCTCCTTAGCTTTTCAAAGTACTTTCCTTTAGGGTGGGCAAATATACAGTACTGGTAGGCTGGCTTTGGTGAGAAATTGGATTCTGGCTCTACTACTAATTCGAACAAATTATTTCATCTCTTCAAGCTTTTACTTCCTCAGTTGTAAAAAGAGGGCAGTAACAGTTGCCTCATGGGTTTGGGTTGTAAAGATGATATAAACCCTGGAATCTGATTGCCTAGGTTCAAATCCTACTTCTAGCACTTGCTGGCCCCAAGACCTTAGAAAAGACCCTTAATTTCTACAAGCCTTGTTTTCCTCATCTGCAGAATTGGGGTAATACTCCTATTTCTTGGTTGTTGTGAGATGTTGTGGGATAATGTACTTAAGGAGTTTAGCACTTTACCTGGATATAGCAGTTTCTTAATAAGTATTAACAGTGACCGTAGCTACTACCTGGCTGTGATGCCTCTCACCACCCCTGATAACCCGGGTGGTTTAAGCTGATCTAGATGGCTTGCTGAGGAAGGTTTCCCTTCCTTCTTACCTCTTGCACGTGTCTTCCTCCTAAAACTGCACCTGCCCCAGCTGAAGGGGCACCCATGCTGAGGATGAGTGCTCTTGGATAGAGTGCAAACTAGCAGTGCACCCCTGCTCAAACCTGCAAACATACCACCCAGAGCTGTTGTTGTGAGGATTGAGTGAGATAGTGTAGGTGCTGCAGGGCAATTCATTAGGAATTTAATATGGCAGGATGGCCTTTTTTTTTTTTTTTTTTTTTTTTTTTTTTTTTTTTTTTT
>NW_007737322.1:9946-37527 GCF_000696425.1 Galeopterus variegatus | reverse complement strand
GTGAGGATTAGGGGAGATAGTGTGGGTGCTGCAGGGCAATTCTTTAGGAATTTAAAATGGGAGGATGGCCTTTTTTTTTTTTTTTTTTTTTCCTTTTTGTCTTTTTTCATGACCGGCAACGGATCGCAACCCTCAGTGTCGCACCCGTACCGGCCCGGGACCGGCAACGGGATTACAACCCTCGGTGTTGCTCCCGCCCCTCGCTCAGCCAGTGAGCGGGAACCGGTCTGTATGTGGGATCCGAACCCTCGGCGGGAGCACCGCTGCGCTTCCCAAGTGGCGCACTGTAGCAGTGCGCCACCGGGCCGGCCCCTGGCAGGATGGCCTTTGAAGGAATGAATTGTGTCATATTTTTTCAGCTGGAAGTTCATCGGAAAAGGATGAGATGTTCTTTTTCTTCTCTTGCCCGGGAGGATAAATGGGTCTTTGTGTCCTTAAGGTTGGACTTTGTACTTGCTTGGAGGAAAGAGTGAGATTTTTCCTTAGATTGTTGAATCTCAGGAGTCAAATGATAAAGTTGATAACTTCTTGATAACCCTGTTCTCTTGGGGGTGGGGTGGGGCTTGAACTGGATTATGTTTGGTTTAGACAAAGAAATATGATTTGACTTTCACTTTTTAATTTGAGAGCAATTCATATTTGTGACTCGTTTGATGTGCTGGGCTCATCATAGAGTCTCAATAAAGGGTGTCCCATTCTTGCTTCTGTTTACACTTTGTCACATTTAATCATAAACCTGAGCCCCACAGCAGTTTAGAGGTTGAGACCTACAGCTCTAGAGCCAGGTAGACCTGAGTTCAAATCCTCAGCGCACCACTTACTTGGTTGTGTGAACCCGGGGTAAACTCCTTATTCTCCACGAACCTCAGTTATACCATCTATAGGATGGGGATTAAAAATTAGTGCTGTGTGGGAAGGTGAAATGACTCTTACCCCAGTGCCTCACGCATAATAAGTACTGAGTAAATGGTGGCATTCATTGTTGCATGTTCTATGAATCAAATAGGACAAAATAAATTCTGTTAAACGAAGGAAGAAATGAAGGCACAGAGAGGCCAGATGTCACCTCTGAGGTCAGGAAAGGACTCATAAACCCTGCACTTGGCCCTCTTGCTCTCTAAGTCAGGAACGCTTTGTTATTAGAACCTCTCTGAGCCAGGATTCCACCAACCCGAATGTCCCATGTTCCCAAAAGCTTTTCAAAGCTATAAATATAGATGGAGATTTCTGAGAAATTTGCTGGATCAGGGCTTTTGCCTAAGCAGACAACTCTGTTGGTCTTGGCTTCCTTTCCTGATCGCCTTGTTCCATGAATCCTTTGTTTCAGTTCACTCTGTGGTTCCTACTTGAATCTTCCAGAACCACTTTAAGCTTAAAGAGCAGAGGAGGGTAGGATGCCAAGCCCTGGAAAACACAGACAGTAAAAAGCCCAGGGCTAATTTAGTCAGAATCGCCAGTGAATCTGTTGGGGCTGTTTTTTAAAAATTTTAAGTGGTATATTTACTTATTTGGTTATTTTCAGAGTCAGTTTTCTGATTATAAAAACATCATGTTGCAGTTACAGAAAATGTGAGAGTCAAAGATCTCATACTTTTTTTTTTTTGATTTCAAGCAGTTTAGTAAAAACCCAATTCCCTAAATCCTATTGCATTTTGAAAACAACACCTTACAGACTTTATAGCTTTTCCAATTAATTAATCAGTAAATCAATTAACCAGAAAAATCTTTACTGAGTGCCTTTTCTGTGCTAAGGCGGGTTCTGGGATTGTGATGAGATAAGAAAACAAAAAGCTCTAAATGTCGCACAGTCACAGAGGGGAGACCAATCGAACGGCAGTGCAATTAGTGATCAAGCATTGGGTCCTCAGGGGCGACGGGGGTTGGGACAGACAATAAATGTGGTATGAACAGGGACAAAAATGAACCCCAAGGTGACAGAAAACACTTGCTGGTAAAAATCCAATGGGGAAATGTCCTTTTTCTTAGAACACAAGTGAAGGAAAGGTGACCATATCCACCCATCCATCCACCCACCCATCTATCTGTCCAGTTAAAAAATTTTATAATACTTAAAAAAAAAGCCAGTCTTTTGAGGTGTAACTGACATATTAAAAACTGTGCATACTTAAGGTGTGCAATTTGATAAGTTTTGACGTGTGTTTGCTCTGGTGAAACCATCACCACAGTCAAAGTGACAGACATGCCCATCACCCTCAAAAGTTTCCTTGAGTGCATTTGCTAACTCTTCTCACCCACCTGCCCAGACAACCACCAATCTGCCTTCTGTCAGTACATATCAGTTTACATTTCCTACAATTTCATAAAAATGGAATAATATCATATGCACTATTTTGTTTGGTCTGGTTTCCTTCACTCAGCATAATTATTTTCAGATTTATTCACATTGTAGCAAGAATCATTCTTTCTTACTGCTTATTTCTTATTCCATTGTATGGATACACCACAGTTTGTTTAATTCACTTGTTGATGGACTCTTGGGTCATTTACAGGTTTTGGCTACTAAAAATAAAGTTGTTATGAGCATTCATGTACAAATTTTTGTGTGGACATATGTTTTCATTTGTTCTTGGGTAAATACCTAGGCGTATTTAGGTATAGAGCATATATAGGTATGGTTCATATAGTAGGGATATGTTTAACTTTTTAAGAAACTGAGAAACTGTTTTTCCAAAGTGATTGCACCATTTTACGTTCCCACCAGCAGTATATGAGAGTTCTGTTTTTTCCACATAATGGCCAACAGTTGGTATGGTCAGTCTTTTCAACTTGAACCATTCTTATAAGTATGGTAATGATATGTGATGTTAACTTCCATTTCTCTAGAGACTAATGATTGAGTCTTTTCTCACGTGCTCACCTCCCTTCTATATGTCCACCTTGGTGAAGTGTCTGTTCAAATATTTTGACCATTTTTTAATTGGCTTGTTTGTTTTTTTATTATTGAGTTTTGAGAGTTCTTTATGTATTTGGTTTATAAGTCCTTTATTAGCTATATTATTTATCAGGTATGTGATTCTCTCAGTCTGTAGCTTGTCTTATATTCTCTTAACAGTGTCTCTTGAATAGCAGAAGTTTTAAAATTTGAAGAAGTCCAATTTATCAGTTTGTTTCTTTCTGAATAATGCTTTTGATGACGAATCTAAAAAATCTTTGCCTAGATCAAGGTTATGAAGATATTGTCCTATGTCCTAAATGTTTTATAATTTTAGGTTTTATATGTAGATCTATAATTATTTTGAGTTAATTTTTATATATGATGTGAAGTATGGATAGAAGTTCATTTTTCTTTTTGCATATGTGTATCTATAGTTTCAATACCATTTTTTGAAGAAACTATCTTTTCTTCACTAAATTACCTTTGCATTTTTGTTAAAAATCAATTGTTTATATATGCATGTATCTATTTATATACTCTATTCTGTTTCATTGATCTATTTGTCTTTATGCCAATACTACACTATCTTGATTACTATAGCTTTATAATAAATAAGTCTTGAAATCAGGTACTGTTTGTATTACAACTTTGTTCTTTTCTCTTTTCAAATGTGTTTTGGCTATTTTAGAATCAGTTTGTCAATTTCTACCAAAAAAACACTCATGGGAATTTCTACTTGGATTGCATTGAATCTATAGATAATGTTGGGAGAATTTACCTTATCTTAACAATACTGAGTTTTAATGAACTGAAGAACATAGTATGTCTCTTCATTTATTTAGGTCTTCTTTAACTTCTCTTGCCAGTATTTTGTAATTTTTTTAAAAAGACATATTTTTATTTTTTTATTTTAAATTTTTTATTGTGGTAGAATATTGATAATACAAGCATGCTATTTTAAGAACTTCAAGCATACAATTTAATGGGATTATTTACATTCACAATGCTTTATGATCACCACCTCTATTTCCAAAACTTTTCCGTCATCCTAAACATAGACTTTATACCTTTTAAGCAATAACTTCTCATTATTCCTTCCCCTTAGTTTCTGTTAACCTCTAATCTACTTCTGTCTCTGAAATTATATTAATTCTGTATATATTCATGGAGTACAATGTGATATTTGGGTACATTTATACAGTGTGCAATGATTATATTAGGGTATTTTGCATATCCATCACCTCAAACAATTGTCACTTTTAAGTTTTTCACATTTTTTTGTCAGATTTACCTCTAAGTATTTAATATTTTAATGTTATTGTGAGTGGTATTGTTTTATTAATTTCAATTTCTGATTGTTCATTGTTATTATATAGACATCTAATTGATTTTCATATACTGAGACTGTATACTACAACCTTGCTAAACTCATTTATTGGTACGAGTAGCTTTCTGTTGATTCCATCAGATATTCTACATAGACCACCATGTCATCTGTGAGTGAAAAGAGTTTCACCTCTTTCTTTCCTACCTGAATGCTGCTATTTCTTTTCTTGCACTATTACGCTGGTTAGAGCCTTTAGTATAATGTCGAATAGAAGCAGAGAGCAGACACCCTTGGCTTGCTCCTTGTCCTCAGAGGGAAGCATTTATTTTTTCTTCATGATGTTCACTGTAGGTTATTTGTAGATGCTCTTTATCAGGTTAAGGAAGTTTGCTTCTAGTCCTACATTACTGAGAGTTTTTCTTAGGAATGAATGTTGTTGGGTTTTTGCAAATGAGATGTTTTTTTTTTTTCACCTATTGAGGTGACCATATATGTTTTTTTCTTTTTTAGTTTGTTGATATGGTGAACTACTTGATTTATTTTTGAATGTCAAACCAACCTTGCATTCCCAGGGTAAGCTCTACTGGCTGCAATGTATGAGAGTACTTCATAGAGTTACTGGAAAAATAGAATTGAAAGATAATACAAATCCTCCCATGAACTTTTTGAAGTACCCTCCTATTATCCTTTTTATATATTGTTGGATTCAATGTGCTGATATTTTGTTTAGCAATTTTGCATGTATAATCATGAAGGATATTGGTCTGCAGTTTTCTTGTAATATCTTTGTCTGATTTTGGTAGCAGTGGTAATGTTGGTCTTGTAGAATTAGCTGGGAAGTATCCTTTCCTTTTTTTATTTACTGCGAGACTTTATACAGAATTGATATTATTTCTTCCTTAGATGTTGAGCAGAATTAACCCATAAAACCATCTCTGCATCCGGTTTTTATTCAAGCAGTATAGCTCTCTAGATTCAGGAGTTGGAATGCCTTGATTTGAATCTCAGTTTTCAAACTTACCAAATGTGAGCTTGGGTAAGTCTCCAAACATCCACCTGCAAAACTGAGGAATAACAATGCAATGGGGCCTTCATCGTAAGATTGTTGTGAGGATTAAATAAGATGATGTACATATTTAATTTTACTTATTTTTATTATTCCTGTGAGCCAGTTTCTCCTGGACAAGACTAGGCTAGAGAGTAGGATAGAAAAGGACCTAGAGAGGGCATGGACTATTTTTCTTTCCAGATATGGTCTCACCCAAGCCTTCTTCTTCCTTTTCCTCTAAGGTTATTAGAGAGAAAAAACTGGTCCCACCACTTAATTTCTGACCAAATTAATTAACTTCTCCTAGCCTTGTTTTCCTCATCCACAAAAAAGAGTTATTAATAATAGCAAATATTTGTTGGCTACTTACTGTATGCCAGATGCTGTCCTAAGCACTTCCACGTATTTGCCCACTTAATCCTTATGATATTTTGTAAGCTGCGTACGATTTTACTGGTGGGAAACTGAAGTGGAGAGAGGTTAGTAACTTGCTCAAAGTTGCACAACTAATAAGCAGCAGAACTGGGCTAGGAACCCAGGCAGTCTGGCTCCAGAGCCCACTTTCTTACCCCCTACCCTATACGTGACTTGTACTTTTTTGTTGTGGTGGTCTTGTGTGTGTGTTGAAGATTGAATGAGATAACCTGGGGCACATGGAAGATGTCAGTAAGTGTCACTTTACTTTTACAAGTTCTGCAAAACTCTGGAAGGAATAACACACTGATTATTTTATTTTCTCTCAAGTCCCATCCTCAGGCCAGCTCAAATCCAGGGCTGACTAATGAGAGAAGGCTCATTTCAGCAGCAAGGACAAGCTCAACCCCAGAAAAGCTCTGACTCTCAGAGGTAGAGGGCAATGCCAGGGTCCTCAACCCCCTTGATACTCAAAGAGGGGTCTTTGGACAGGCAGCACCAGTTTCACCTGGGAGCTTGTTAGAAATGCACAATCTCAGGCTTCACTACGACCTACTGAATCATAATCTGTGTTTTAATAAGACTCAGGTGATTCCTGTGCACATTAAAGTGTAAGAATCAGTGCCCTAAACTGATACTTTTTCTGCTTGATCCTTCCAAGTGGTCACTCAGTTGTTAGGTGATGGGGGTTACCAAACCACAAGTATGTGATGTTTCTGCCGAGTACACATTCGTCTTCCCTGTGCAGTAGATGCAAAATCAAATGCCTTCAGTGGACCAGCTGGGAATTCTGGTAAACTGGAATGTGCATGCTTTATTGAAAGGGGACACCACACTCCAGCCAGTTGTTAAAAGGGAACACAATCCCAGTGTCCATATCCTCTGATATTTTAATCAAAGCTGGAAATCTGGATATTCCTCTGAAATCTCTTATTTGCTAAATGTTAACAACTAATTCAAACTGGTAGAACAACTTCGAAGGCCAAATAAGCATGTGTGCAGGCCATGTTCCCCAGGGGATGCCAATTTGTACCCTCTGACCTAAAAATGACTTCAAAATAGTGCCACTTCTCAAATAAATCAAATATGTGTTGTACGCGATGGTCTTTCAAACATTTTGAGGTTTTTGAAAAGCACACAAGACTCTCATTATTTGGTTGTCTCTAATGTCAGTCACGCTGAACCACAAGTATGTAATTGCTGTTCATCATCTGTGCTTTGCCACATGTCTGTCCTCTCTGCTTTAACTATTGGCTCCCTGCCTTGTCCACTGGTTAACTTTGACTCGTCACCTCCTCTGTGAATGTTTTCTGCTTCCCCTCAATTAGAGCTGACCACTAGGGCAGCTGCCCACACATTCTCCCCTCCCCCCAGTCCTGTTCTGTTGGAGTCATTTGCTAATATCCTTGTTTCCCCTATGAATGCCCAGATGTCAGGGACTGAGTCTTATTTAGTTCTGTATTCCAGACATTGAGGAAGTGTCAGCACAGAGAAGATGCTTGTACTAGTTAGCTATTGCAGCATAACCCCAAAACTTAGCAGCTTAAAACAATGAACATTTATTATCTCATAGATTCTGTGGGTTTGAAATCTGGGCATGGCTTAGCTGGATGTCTCTGTGTAGAGCTTGGGCTGGGTATGGAGCTCACAAATCCCTAGCGCATTGTCCAGACTGGGTCACAAACCCTTCACACGCAGGTCTATGAGCTAGGTAATAGGAAAAAAGTCCTTGGAGCCGTGGTTGAAGAAAGAATAGTCTTTATTTCTAGACACAAGCTCTGCTGACCAGCTATTCAGAGCCTCTGCCTCACACACACTTAAGAACACAAGAATAGCAACAAGCTAAAAATACACAGGCATGCATGTGTACTAACTCCACCCTCACACAACTGTTTACAAAGAATATGCTGTACCACCCCCAACCAGACCTGAGGCAAGGGCACCTGACTAAACTACTTTATTTTCCCCACACTCTGGCTCAAAGTCCCCCACAAGGTTGCAGTTGAGTATAGAGACACAGCCTTAGGTCTGTGTTCTCATGTAAAGGGTCAACTGGGGAGAATCTGCTTCTAAGCTCTCTCATGTGGTTGTTGGCAGGATTCAGTTATTTGTGAGCTGTTCTAACAGGTCTCTGTTCTTTGCTGACTGTTGACCAGAGGACTTCCTCAGTTCTTTGATACTTGGGTCTCTCCTGGACAGCTCACAACACAGAGTGAGCAAGTGAGGGTGCTCCAGATGGAAGACACAGTCTCTTTTAACCTGATCCCAGAAGTGACATCTCATCACCTCCATGCCCTCTGTTTGCTAGAAGCCAGGCACTAAGCATAGCCCACACTCAAGGGGAGGGAGTTACTGAAGGGTGTGACAACCTGGAGGCAGGGATTATTGGGGCCATCTTAGAGGCTGCCCACCATGATGCTCTTCTTGCAGTGTGTGCCATGGCTATGTGCTCAGCCTTGGGATTAAGACTGCCCAGGTTCAAATCCCAGTCCTGTCACTTACTCTGTGAGAGTTTAACTGTAATGAGCATCAAAGAGGCATCCTGACCTGTAGAATTGAGATGGGGACTGTGTTTAACCTAGTGCCTGCCAGGCTCTAAAAAGGTTAGCTACAATTAATGTTGTAAGAAATTAACATTGAATGTACCATAGGCGCATAGGTAAGAGGTTAACCATAGAAGAAGCAGAATAAAAAACAGAAAGAGGAAAAATGGCTGTTGAGATGCCCACGTCCCTCTCACTCAAGCTCCTCATTCCTAGACCTTTCCCTTCCCTTCCCACACATTAGTGTGATCTTTCCCTAGTACGACTCCAGCAACTCTGCCGCATCCTGCACCTCTAGTGTGTATCCTTTCCCCACACCACATTGTGTTAACCCTTGCTGTTCTTCAACCCAGGATTCTCCCAACGGTTCATTTGTTTCACCCTCAACCCCATTGCTCAGTAGTTGAATGTTGCTGGGAAGACTGGTCTGTAGGATGGCTGAGTTCATTACAAGGCCGCCTCAGCCTCCTTCAACGGACCCCTTACTGCTTCCTGGTCATTTTTTAAAGCTGTGGGAAGTTGTCTATTTAAATACACATAAGCAGCTCTCTCCCTGGCTTTTTCTCCTGCTTCCTGCTCTTCCTCAGCAGATGGGCTCGTTATCTATTTTATTGAAATAACAATAATACTCCAAAACTTATTGACTCTTTACTACATATTCTAAGCCCTTTAAATGGGCTACCTCAATTGTCACAATAACTCCTATGAAATTGGTGCTGATATTATCCTTATTATACATACAAGGGAAGTTAGGCTCAGAGATATGAAATAATTGACAAATGTCCAACAGTGGAGCCGGGATTTGAATCCGTGTTCGCGTGTCCCCCAAGTTTAAGCTCATCTTCACTTTTACTGAAAAGTGGTTTAGATTCTTTAGTTCACCCACTCCCTGTTTCTGCTTAACCAGCGGGCTGCGTGATGCCTCTGTTCAACCCCAACGCTTCGCCAAACTTGTTTCTCCCAAACACCCGGAGGCCCTGTCACTGAATACTCCTCTTACGTGACCCTTCTTTGGCTTTCCAGACTGCTGGCCTGTAATCCTCTTTGGAACTCTTCCCTGGTGTATGTGGCTCTGCTTGTGCCTGGCTCTCCCACAACTGCTCAAGCTTCTTACTGACTTGTCGTTTTCTTTCCATACCTTAAATGTCAGTGTTTTCTAAGGCTCTGTCGTGGCCGTCCTAGCAGGCACCACATTCTCCCTTGGTGAGCTCATCTTCTCTCTCTGCTCCAACCATCATTGCTCCATGAATGATCTCTCTGTGATTTTTTAGTCCCCACTTTTGTTTGAAGCTTCTTATCTGTATTTCCAAACACCTGGATGTTCTGGAGGTACTTCAAAATCAACTTGACTAAATTCAGTGTCATCTTTCCCAACATACTCCCTTCGAAGACTCATGTTGCTAACAGCTAACAGATTCTGTTCATTTCTCCGAAATAGTACTAACAATTATTCCTCTGGAAAGAGCCCTGTCCCAGCTCGGTTTGTTGTTGCTGTTTGACTGAACCATTGAAAAATTTCACAAGGTTCTCCCTGCCTTTAATATCTCTATTGCTACCCATCTCCATGGAAATAGACCTATTTATGTTATTTTCCACCTTAAATTTTTCCCACTGTATTCTTGATAAATACCAGACTAGCATTCCATGACCTTCTCAATTGCCCAAACTGACTCTTCTAATTTATTTATTAAAAGTAATCAGTGATAGTTACTATGTAGAGAAAAGCTCTTGATTTTTGTAGCTGTATTTTACAACCATACAACATCTGAAATTTTTCCTTTAATTGGTTGATATAATGGATCACAGTGATACATATTGTGATGTTAAGCCATTCTTGTGTTCCTAATACAGATGAACTATTCTTTTGGTGAACTGATGAATTTAATTTTCTTTTTCTTTTTTTTTTTGAATTTAATTTTCTAATTATTCATTTAAAATTATGTATCTGTATTCATAAGTAAATTTGCATGTTGCTTTTTTGTGTGTTTTCTTTATCAGGCTTAAATAGTAAGGTGATTCTAATTTTGTAAAAGTAATAATATCAAACATGTATGCATGTGGGCCTTAATATGTACCAGACACTGTCCTAAGCAGTTTATATGCATAAACTTACTTAATCTTCATGACAATCTGTATGAAGTAGGTTTTAACCCATCATGTAACAAAGAAGAGAGCTAAGAAAGAGAGAAAATGAGTAACTTGCCCAAGGACACTTAGCTAGTGTCTCAGCCACGACTCAAGCAAAGCAGAGTGGTTCCGGGAGCTTTGTGCACAATAGCTTTGCTAACTTTTTGAAGTCATAGTCAACTTGGGAAGCTCCCTCTTTTTCTATGGCCTAAGATCATTTAAATAATATAGGAATTACTTGGGCATTTTTAAGGTTTGATAAACTGAGATGTAAACCTATGTAAGTATGGTGATTTTGTTACCAAACTCAGGTCTGGCTGCCCACCCCCTTGAGAAGAAAGAAAAAAAAAAAACCTCAGAAGTCAAATTGTTGGTGTTAGAAAGGCAGATGTATTCAGCTGAAGGAGATGGTAGGCTATCCCATCGCAAAGACTGAAGTGTACTGAGGGGTATTTAAAGGGGTGGTTTGAGGGAATGGAACGTGGGAGGTAAAAAGCAGGAGAGAAGGAGATGTGAGCTACGAGGGGCCTGTGTCTGTGAGTCAGGTTCAAGGTCTCACCAAGGCCTCGTCTGGTTTCTGTTCTCATCTTTGTTATCTCAGGACCCTGCAAGATTTTGATTTGTTCTGGAGTAGAATCAACTCTTCTGCAAAGTCTTTTCCATAGTCTCACTTTGCAGAGCTCTGGTTGACTTGCCTGGTACCCAAGGTCAGCTTGCAGTCATTTGGCCTTAATCACTTCTCAGAACTCTGTAAGTCTCAAAAAAAGAGCTGTTAGATTTGCAAAGTACTGATTAGTCTCTCACCCTTGTTTTCCTATTTAGCAAGCAAGATAAGAAAGTCAGGGGATGGGAAGAAAGAGTGGAGACAAAAAAAACTGTCCTCTTAAAAATTTGCATACAGCCCATGTGGTTTTAGGTCTCAACAGGGCTTCAGTCGTGCTCACTCCAAAATGAATCTTGGCCTTTCCAATCTTTTTTTTTTTTTTTAAAGATGACCGGTAAGGGGATCTCAACCCGTGGCTTGGTGTTGTCAGCACCACGCTCAGACAGTGAGCAAGCCGGCCATCCCCATATAGGATCCGAACCCGGGGCCTTGTTGTTATCA
Source organism: Galeopterus variegatus (assembly GCF_000696425.1). Classification (NCBI taxonomy): domain Eukaryota; kingdom Metazoa; phylum Chordata; class Mammalia; order Dermoptera; family Cynocephalidae; genus Galeopterus; species Galeopterus variegatus. The sequence goes on along the minus strand of NW_007737322.1, from coordinate 26,067 downwards.
GCACCGCACTCTACCGAGTGAGCCACGGGCCGGCCTGGCCTTTCCAATCTTTTGTAGTTATTGATCTGCTCAGGTTTCATTCTTTGATCAATTTCTTAAGTTTTTATTTTGTTAGACATTCTTCCATTTCCTTTAGATTTTTAAATTTGTTGCCAAAGACTTGCACATATTCAAAGATACTAACCCGTTTTAGCTGATACTCGTTGCTAACGTGAAATCTGATGACAATCGTAGTTTTGTCCACTGCCCCCTCCGCCCTGTGCTAGTTTCCTATTGCTGCTGTAGCAAATTACCACACAGTTAGCGGCTTAAAACAACACAAATTTATTATCTTATATTTCTGCAGAAGTCTGAAAGGGGTCTCACTGGGCTGAAATCAAGATGTTGGTAGGGCTGTGTTCTTTCTAGTTGCTTTAAGGAGAAGCTATTTCTTTGCCTTGTACAGCCCAGAAACTGAGATTTATAGTCATCCTCTCCCACTTAATCTCCACTTGTTTCTGGGTCCTCAAATGATACAAACTTGGTCCTTTGTCCAGGGGCTGTGCAGCTATTTGCTTAAACAACTATCCCATTAATCACATGACCTATTTCCAACACCAGATAATTATAAATAAAAGATTCCCCCAAATCATAGATTCTTGCTTATAATGAACATCAATCTCTTGTGCTCAGATTCATTAAAAAGTAAAAGTTAAAAAAAATCCATAGCTATAGATTCTTGTTAGCCTTTCTTTCCTATGGTTTTAATAACCATTGTCCAAATGCCAATAATGAAGGTATAGGGCCGGCCCGGTGGCGCACTGGATAGTGCGCCGCTTGGGAAGCGCGGCGGCGCTCCCGCCCGAGGGTTCGGATCCCACATACAGACCGGTTCCCGCTCACTGGCTGAGCGAGGCGCGCAGTGCAAAAAGACCAGTCTCTTTTGTCTCAGAATCCAGTTTCTCCCTGATGGGATTTCTCTCTACCAAAGTCTAAAGGTAACTGTCCTTTTCTCTTTTAAATATTTCTGACTTGGGAAACTGGTAGGTAGAGTACCTGCTGGCAGCCAGCACACACGAAAGCATTTCTTCATCCTTCGTGCATTTAAAACAGTAACAACCACCATAAACCATTATGAGTGCCCACTGTGTTCCCCGTGCTGGGGTTACAGAGATGACTGAGCCCAGGGCTCTTGCTGTGCCTGTAATCATGCACGACCTTCTCCTCCCGCTTTCTCTCTCCTACCCCCTTGCTCTCGGGTTATGCTGGCCTTTGAGTTCCACCAAACACCCAGATCCTTTCCACTGAAGGCCATCGCATAAAAAGGTTCTCTTTGCTTGGAAAGCCCTTTTCTTTCTCCTGTCCAATCCAGGTCCCTTCCTTTAAAAAGCCTTCTCTGAGCCTCCAGGTCTGCTGTGGGTTAAGTGTGTGCCCCCAAAGTTCATGTATTGGAAACTTGACCCCCTATTGTTATAGTGTTAAGAAGGTGGTAAATCCTATTATGGTGTTTGAAAGGTGGGGCCTTTAAGAGGTGATTAGATTGTGATTAGATTCACGAGGGCTGTGCTCTCCTGAATGGATTGATCCATTTACGGAGTAATGGGAGTGGTTCTGACGGTTTTGTAAGGAGGGCAAGTGAGAAGGTCAGCTCTCTCTTGCTCATGTCATTCCTCACCTTGTGACACCCTGTGTTGCCACCCAGAAGAACACCCTCACCATATGTGCCCCTTGGATCTTGAACCTCTCAGCTTCCAAAACTGTAAGAAATAAATTTCATTTCTTTATAAATTACCCAGTTTCAGGTATTCTGTTATAAGCAACAGAAATGGACTATTACAAGGGCCCATGCACTTTTCTCTCTTGGCACCCCGTACTTCTTCCCAGCATGTAGTGCAAATGTAATTAAGAATGGAGGTAACTATGGTTTATAGTCTGTCTCCTCCTGAACCTAAGTTCCATGTGAGCAGAGCCCATTTTGTCTTTTTTGCTATAGTATCCCCAGTGCTTGGTACAGGGTACACCATTGGTGCTCAATAAATACTTGTCAGGGAAGGAATGAGATCATGTTCCCCACCCTTGGGTGTTCACAATCCTGTGGGTTTGCTAGTTCCCATCTGAGTGTCCATGGATACTTTACCTCCCTCTCTGTGCTTCAGTTTTCTCTTCTGTGAAGTATGGAAAAATAGTACTGGTCATGGAATTGTGAGAATTCAGTGAATAATACATGTAAGGTTCTTTGAAAGTGTCTTGTGCATAGTAAGTGCAATGCTTACTAAATCTTAGCAATGCTGATGGTTCTGCACAGTGTTCAGTGGAAGCTTTGAGGAAGAAGCAAACTGAGTCAACTTCGAGCTGGGTCTGGAAGGATTGATTAACAAGTAATGTTGCTGGGGCAACACTGAACTGGGTGATCAAGGGAAGGCCACCCTGAGGAGGAGACATGTGGGCTGAGATTTGAATAGCAAGAAGAAAGGAGCCATAGGAAGATCTTGGGAGAGAGCCTTCCAGACACAGGGAACGGGAGCTGCAGGGTCTTAAGGAGGAACCAAGCCTGGTTTGCTCAAGAAATGGCAAGGAGGCCAGTGCAGCTGGTGCAGAGTGGAAGGGTGGTAGGAGAGGAAGTCATATCATGCAGGGTCCTTTAAGTCATGGCAAGGGGTTTGGATCTTATATGGAGGTGTTGGAGGGTTGTAGGAAAGGACATGATATGATCTGATTTTAAAAGGGTCTCTCTGACCACTGCATGGAGATTGTGCTGTAAGGACAGGATTGGAGCTGTGAACAGAATATGCCAGGCAGAGAAGGGCATTTCATGGGGAGGAAACAGCATAGTCAAAGGCCCAGAGTTGGGAATGAACGTAGCTTGTTTTAGGGAACACAGAAATTTCAGGGTGGAAGGAATGTTAGTGTGCTTGGAGGAAGATGCATCTGCAAATGTGACTTGGTCCCAGATTTTGATAGGCCCTAAAGACATTCCAAGGTGTCTGGACTTTATCATTGAGAAAAGAAAGGAAGATTCTGGAAAGTTGTCTAGGCAGGGGATTGATACAGAGTATCAATTACTGAAGGTCCAAACAGAAAAACAAAAACCTTTCTAGGTATTTCAAACAGAGGTAATTTAACAGAGGGAATTAGTTACACAGGGAAAAGAACAGCTGAGACACCAACCAGGGGATGGTGAAGCAGCTCATAGATTATCAACAGCAGGAAGCCAGTACCACTCTGCACTGGGAGGACAATGGGGGAGGAGATGGTGTTACCAGAATCTAGAAGCTGGGCCTCTCCAGTGGGAACTAGATCCATGGGGGGAGGGTGTGTGTGTTGCTGTGTAGCTGAGCTCAAGCTGTGGGAGAGATGCAGCGGTTACGAGTCACTGCCTGAGGTCAAGGCTGCGGGAGAAATGCCCTGACCTCTCCCTGTCTTGCCCTGCTCTCTCTCTAGTGCCTCCCACTGGCCACAGCTGGGCAGAAGGGAGCTAGCAGGAAGCCCGAGAAACACAGCTGGCCAGAGAAGCATGAGGATGGGTCTGTGAGCTGATGAGATGTGACCCGCACCCTGGACCAGGTCTGTTTTCTAAGGAGACTGGAGTAGCAGCTGTGTTGGAGAAGGGTTAACCACTAATGTTGAGTGTGCCCTTGCCTGAAGACCACACACTTACATGCATCATCTCATTTAATTGAAAATTTGTGGAGATGGCGACGGGTCTGGAGCGGCCGTGCCAGGAGACAGCGCGATCCTGTGAGCCGTGCGCCTGTTTTCTAAGGAGACTGGAGTAGCAGCTGTGTTGGAGAAGGGTTTGCTGGTATCAGGGAGATAAATTGAGTTTACCACAGGATTCCAAAGGATCCATGATGAGAATCAGAACTCAGGCAAAGGCAGTGGAGATGGAGAGGAGGGGTGGGCTCCAAAGACATGCATGAGTCTAGGCAGCCACCCGAACAAAGGGAGTGAGAGGGCGGAGGACAAGTGGATGGCAGGTGTTCAGTGTGGGCAGCTGTGCAGAATCCAGGCAGAGAGGGGAGGAGTGATGGTAGAAAATGCTCTTTCTTTTAAAATTTTATTTAATTTTTTCATTGTACATGTTATGGGTACAGTTTGTTGTTTCAGTACATGTATATATTGTATAATGATCAAATTAGAAGAGTTAGCCTATCTATCACCTAAACATTCATCATTTCTTTGTGGTTATAACACTTAAGATAATGTTAACATAATATTGAAAGAGGGAGGTGATGTAAAGGTGGAAATAACAGAGTATTTGAAGTCAGATAGACTTGAACTCAAATATGGTCACTTTCCTTGACATCTTGGTAACCTGGAACAAGTTAACTTAAACTCTCTGAGCCTTAGTTTATTTGTTGGTAAAGTGTGCACAAAACCCCTCACTGGGTTTTGGGAGGATTAAGCAAGGTTACGTATGTACACTGTCTAGCTTGGTACATGACACATAGTAGGTGGACAGTAGTGGTTAGATTTCCTTTCCTGAGGAATCTCTTGGTCCAGTGGAACAAGGGGAACATGGCATACAATTCTGGCTCACTGGGGACTTGTCTGTCCCACTCTTGACCTTCCAATTTTGACCTTGGTTCCTCATCATCCAGGGAGTTGGGACAGATCTCCACGGCTCCAGCTGTGCAAGCTCAGTAGCCCAGGATTTCATATTCCCAACTTTCCATGCTGTCAAAGGAGCCATAATGTCCACCTCCAAAGCAGGCTGAGTACTGGGGGCCAGGTTGAGAACACGTGTTTTTTGGGGACAGCATTTGTCTTTTGAGGGCATGGATTTGAAATCATGAGAGCATTCTGATTCTACTTAAGGCAAAGGAAGAAGGCTTTGGGACAGGATCAGCACTGGGATAATGGCTGTAAGAGTTTTAAGCATTTTAGAGATGGGTGCTCTATTCATAAAATGTCATATTATTACTCTGTTGGTTTGGGCATGGATGAATGAATCAAATTGCTTTTATCTTCATTTATTTGCTCATCAAAAAAAATTATTGAGTACCGATTATGCTCCATGCATAGCAAAAGGGGCTGCAGACACAGCTGCAAACAGACATCCTCCTGGATCTCATATTCTAGTTGGGGCAGCAATTAACAAGCAAACAAATAAACACATAGGGCAATTTATCTTGATGACAAGGGTTATGCAGAAAGACATAGGCAGGGAAAGTGAGCTCCAGAGAGCTGTCAAGGTGGCCTTTCTGAGAAGGTAACATTTGAGCTGAGAACTGACTAGTGAAGAGAATTTTGCATAAAGTTAGGGGAAGAGCATTCCAGATGGAAGGAGCAGCGAGTGCGAAGTCTCAAGGCAGAGTGATGGGGGTCCATCCGATGAAAGGAGAGTTCGTAGGGGCCAGATCTTGTACAGTCTCCTGAAGAGAGTTTCCCTTTTATCTCAGGTATGTCCGTAGCCATCAGAATGCATGGGAGGGACTGTCTCCGTTGAGACTTCATTTACATTTCAAAAATGACCAGAAAGCTTTAAAAGCTATTTCTCTTCTGATTTAGGAGAATTAATTAGTTGACATCTGCATGACACTTGAAAATCTTGGTGGAACAGGATCATATTATTCCTATTTCCCCATTGCGGCTTTCTAAACGGAGGTCTGAGTACCTGAGGTTCTCACCCCAAGGAGGCTGAGTGAGAAATGGTCCCCAGTCCCCGCTGAAGAAAATGTTTCTTTCTCCTGCCCTGCTGGGAAATCTCACTTCCATTTTTATAAGGCCAAAGAGGAACTTAGAAACAGGGCCAGCTCTAACTCTGTAATTAATTTCAAAGAAAGTCTTTTGCCCTCACTGCCTATAAAAAGATTAAAAAATAACTTTTGTTTAGGTAATACCTTTCTCTAGAGAGCTCACTCAACTTGACAGCAAGGAGCTTGATGTTCTCACCCTGCTGCGAAGTCAGTAAGAAACCCACTACCTTTCTATTTTTACTTTCACAACATTTGAGAAATTACACCAAAGGTCTCGCAGCAACCTAGGGGAATCCAGCTGTCCGAAGCTCCACCTTCTCTCCATCCCACTTCCTTACCCTTGACTCCACTTCCTTCCTTTTGAGAATTTGGATTTTTGCTGATGATTTTCATCCAGTTAATCTCTCTCCCTGCTTTTTCCCAGGTAACCACTAATGTTGAGTGTGCCCTTGCCTGAAGACCACACACTTACATGCATCATCTCATTTAATTGAAAATTTGTGGAGGTAGGTCCTGTTGATACCACTGATGTCACAGATGAGGGAACCGAGGCTCACAGGAGCCAAGTAACGTCCTGAATTCACGTTGTTTGTCAGAGGCAGGGTTGGGGCTTGAACCCAGGCAATTTGATGCCAGAGTGTACACGCTGAAACATTACCATCTACTGCCTTCTTTGAATCAAAACCCTACGAGCAACTTGGATGTCTTTGCAGATTCTTTGTGCAGTTCCACATTCAAGGCACCAAAGGCACACTCTTTATTATTTATTTATATTTTGGGTGGCAATACCGTTTTTCTTTTTTTATGTGAAGTGGTGGAGGTGGGAGGTGGGTGGATACAAAGTGGTGAGAAATGCCTTGTATGGATCGTCTGCTAAACCTTGTGAAGTCGTAGCTATGTCTCAGTGCCAGATAATTGTGCCTGCTGACTTAATGGCTCTGAAAGATGACAAGGCTTAAAAAATCGACTGTCACTGCAGAACTTGGAACAGATTGAAATAGAGTGCTTGAGTCATCTGTTAAAGATGCCACTCTGGGCCCCTGTCAGGCAATACCCAGTTAGCGCCAGGAATGCATTAAAGAAAAATAATGTTACTTCAATTCTGATGCCCAAGGTCCCCTGTACCTTGTGAGGGGACTGTGGGACAGACACTGCTGCTTGGTAAATACCCCACTTCTGGTGGCTGCTTGCCAGCTGAAGGGTATAGCTGAGTTAAAGAAAAGGCTTCCAGTTCAGCTGTTAGTAAATAGGTTCCCAGTAGAGCTCATGGCAAGGGCTAGGAGACACACACTGAATTGTCTGCAATGCCTTTTGACGCTCTGCTTCAAATAACCCTATAAATCTTGGCACGTCTTATAGCCAGGTGCCGAGAGATGTGTTCCCAGTGCATGGACGGACATCTGGACACACAGCCCCACCCATGCTCAGTCTCCTGCCAGACTACCTCCAACCTAAACTTCACACCAAGCCTTGTTTGGAACTTATTAAGAGCATGGGGTTTAGAATCAGAGCAACTCTAAATAGAGAGTCCCCACCATGCCAAATGTGTGTAAGACAAATCCATGTAGACTGAAGAATGCCCGACTGCGACCAATCAGGATGTCCATGAAGACAGTGTAGCTGACAGAATATTTGGGTTTCTTAAGAACCATCATGTAAAAAAATTCCTTGAACTATTTAAGTCAAGTGCACAGATACGATGGCGGGGGTGGAAAGGAACGGGTAAAGGGGCATGAAAATCAAGTACAATATATTTTCAGAAGTAAAATAAAAATAAAAAATAAAGAACCGTCGTGTAAGGGGTGCGATGTGCATCTTCTTTAGCGAGATGCAGGAGGGCCTTTGGAAGGTAGAGGCATGTTTACAGATTGATGGACGTGGGGTTGGAGGACAAGTGTACTGAGACTGATGATGGAGGGCACCAACTGGCTTTGAATCCAGTTCCATTAATAACCGGCTGCATGACCTGGGACAAGTTACTTAACCTCTCTGTGCCTCAGTTTCTCTAACTTTACAATGTCGAGATTAATATTAGTATATAACTTTGGGTTGTCATGCAGATTAGATCAGTTAGAAGTGCGAGTGTTTGGCACTGTGTCAGTGCTCAGTGAATTTTAGCTAAAAAAGGATCCAGGATCTTATTTTTCAACCTGGGAAGATGGAGAGAATCAGCTCGAGCAGAGGCTGCTGGATGAAATGGAACAGGAAATCCCATGAGCTCCTGTGGCCTCGGGTGATGGGTAACTGTGTTTACATCAAGTATCACGAACCATCATGACTACCCTGATGCATTAATGTACTGATCAGGAGGAAAATCTATAATATTGAAAGAGGGAAATATATTAAGGAAGATAATGTGTATGTAAAAAGTATTTGATTTATATAGGGTTTGTAAAGGTCTGATAATTTGGTTATGACACTTCAGGAATGCTCTGCATGTTTTGTGGGTAGAAATGGAGCTGTATTAAGTCAGTAGGTTCCAGAGGACAAGTCTTGATTGCAAAGATAGTTGAAGACTCATATGAGATGAAGAGGAAGCTCTGGAGAGTTTTTTCTCTGTAATCATAAGAGCAAGGTGTACCAAGAACATAGCTGGAGTTCACCCATGTGGAACAGAAGGCCCAGGTCAGATGAAATCTTGTGGCCACCAATCATGTAGGCCTGCATTACAGGGCCCCTGGTTCCCATTAATGACATTACACTGGGACATGCCATAACCAATGCAGAAAATGCTAACTAGGGGTAGAAAAAAATGTGGACTTGACTGCTCCACCTTTAGAGAGGGTCTGGTGTGAAATTTGGCAGGGGTTTACATAGAAAACAGAGTGAGATCACACACTGCAGGCTAGTGCCATGAGTAACAGGAATATTGTGAGTCTGTGCATGGGAGAATGTCCTGGGCACAACACAAGAGCATCCTTTCTCTGGCTGTTGTGTTGTGATTAAAACTGGCCTATAAAGACCTGAAGGCAGTGAAACCACGTCTCTACTTCTTTTTTTTTTTTTTTATCCTTTTTGAGACCTGCCGCACCGTGCTCAGCCAGTGAGCGCTGTGAGCGCACCAGTCATCCCTATATAGGATCCGAACCCACAGCGGGAGTGCTGCTGCACTCCCAGTGCCGCACTCTCTCGAGTGCGCCACGGGCTCGGACCCCATGTCTCTACTTCTATTTGCTGGTGGTCATCATTATAAATTTGGAAAACTCTGAAGAAAGCCCAATGGGTGTCAACAGTCATGTCCAATGGGGGAAGCTCAATTTAGGCCAGATCACAATTGAGGAATGTCTCATCCTACCCAGATCTGTGAACATTGCTTCTGTATGACAAAATAGGAGTTGACCAGAGCACTTAACCTACAGACTAGGGAGTGCTGTGACATAGCTGGTAGAGTCATTTGCAGACTAAAGGATAAAGCAGGTAGTAGCATTCTGTAGAATGTCTTGGCTTACTGATGTCAGGTTTTGAACCCAACAGTATAGTAATTATGGGGATATAAATGGAAAACACAAACACACACATATATATACACACAGATACTCACACATATAAGTATATAATTAGATATGTTGATAATACACTTTAGTATCAAAGTATACAGTCATGTGCTGCATGATGACATTTTGGTCAATGACAAACTGCATATATGATGGTGGTACCATAAGATTATATGAAAAATTCCTATTGCCTCATGGTGTTGTAGCTGACATAATATTGTAGCACAATTACTTTATTTTTTATAAGTTTAGTGTAGCCTATGTGTACAGTGTTCATAAGGTCTACAGTGTGTAGAGCAATGTCTCAGGCCTTCACATTCACTCACCTCTCACTCACTGACTCACCCAGAGCAACTTCCAGTCCTGCAAGCTCCATTCATGGAAAGTGCCCTATGTGGGCGTGCCATTTCTTATCCATTATACCATATTTTTTACTGCATCTTTTCTATGTATAGATACATTACAAACACAGACACTTACCATGGTGTTACAATTGCCTACAGTATTCAGTACAGTAAGATGCTATACAGGTTTGTAGCCTAGGATCTATACCATAAGCCTAAGTGTGTAGTAAGCTATACTATCTAGGTTTGTGAAAGTAGATTCTACGATGTTTGCACAATGACAAAATCGCCTAATTGATTCATTTCTCAGAATGTATCCCATTCCCATCATTAACGTGTGATTGTATGACTGTACAGATGTATGACTGTATTTACTATTTTGTTGAAGCTTCTGGAATCCTGTTGGAAAAAGGTAAAGCCTCTTTCAATACCATTAATAAAGTCTTGGTACTTAATCAGATCTTTAAGCAAGCACATGGGCAGAAAATGGTAATTTGCTGCAAAGAGCAATGAGGCCTGAATTAAAACAATGGCACTCACCTTAAACAGTGAAGCTGAGCATGAAGCAGCCTTGGATAGTGCAGCAAAGAGAATACAGACTGGATCTTGATAAGAACAATAGTAGATTACTGTTGAGCGCCATGCACTGTATGAGCCTTTTACGTGTATTAATCTAACCACCCAGTGACATGGGTATTGTCCCCAGCGTATCGGTGAGGGAACAGAGATGTAATACCTGACAAGCGGGAGAGCCAGAATTGAAAGTAGGCCTGGGGACTGAGTGCACCGTCTTAGCTTGTACTATTTCTTTTATGGAAACTAAAATCAGAACTGCAGGCGTAAATCACTCATCCTTTGTTGTTTTTAGTTATCCATTTGGAGTGAAATGTATATAGCTCTCATTCCTTGGTGGGGACTATATAATTCTCAATAAATCTTTTTGTGGTCTTTGTAAAGTCTGGAGCTGAAAAATCCCTCCAAGTATAGTAATCGGGGGAAAGCTTGGCAGGGTGAACTCTATTCTCCTCTCTTAACGAAAATTCCGTTGCCCAGGCCATGTATGTAAACAGTGTACTCCACAGATCCATCGAGAGGTCTCATGCATATCAGATTAATACAACCAAAGCTGGACTGACGCTTTTTCTGAGTCGTCGTCTTCAGCTGGTGGCATCACCATCCTTCTGGTCACCCATGCTATGAACCTGAGGTCTTCCATGTCTTCCTTCTTTTCAGCCCTCATGCCCCATGTCCAGTTGGCTGAGTCATCAGGTGCTGTTTCTTAAACAACATTTGAGCGTGGCCGAGCCTTCCTCCCCACTGCTATCACCCGGTCCAGGCCCTCGCAGACTCTTCCACAACTATTGCAGCAGACTTTCTAACTGGTGACCCTGCTTGTTTTTTGTCATCTTTCTTGTTTTTAATGTTTCCCTTCTTTTTCTTTTTAATTTTATTTTTTTCCCTCAATAAACTGATTTCTGTTACCTTTTGAAAATATTTGGGAGGCACGCATCTTGATTTTAATTCTGTTAGTAGCCACCTTAAAGATTTTTTTTTTCCTTTTTGTCTTTTTTCGTGACCGGCAACGGGATCACAACCCTCAGTGTAGCACCCGTACCGCGACCGGCAACGGGATCACAACCCTCAGTGTCGCGCCCGCACTGCGCTCAACCAGTGAGCAGACCGGTCTCTATATGGGATCGGACCCCTCGGTGGGAGCGCCGCCACACTCCCAAGCGCCGCACTCTACCAAGTGCGCCACCGGGCCGGCCCTCACCTTAAAGATTTTTTTAAGGAAATTCTTAAATCTATATTAAATGAACAAAATCAATTTCAGAACTGCAATTGGAGTGCTCCTTTCTGTGGAGGATGGTGAATTTCGTTTTGATACTTTTCCATTCCCCAGTCTTTGTGAATTTAACCCCATCACTTTTTGAATTAAACAAACAAACAAACAAACAAAACCTCTTAGGAGAGCAACCTTGTGTCCATACTAAAACAATATTTTACAGTTATTATCTCTATTATGTTTAGCTGGCTTCGGTATTTACACCATGTTCTTGTTAGCCAGTGTCTCCTCATCCTTGAGTATTTATCTTGGATTGCTATTTCATTTTTGTGGCATGGGTCTTCACATGTTTTATTCAGGATGGGTCTTTGCATGTTTGAGAAAATCTTTCTGGTGACTTCTTCCCAAATGACAGCTTGGCTGGATATAGAACGCTTTGGTCATGACTCTTTACTTTAGAGCTTTGTAAATGATGCTTCATGATTATTTTACCACTCGGTATTAGAGAGTAGAAGTCTAAAGCCAACATAATATTCCCCCCCCCTAATACTTGCAGGAATTAGTCCCCCCCCCTGATTTGTATGCATGGATCTCACTTGCTTACACAAAGGTCCAGTCTTCATTTTCAAACTATCTTAATTTAGATCCAAAATCTTTCTTCTCTTATTCGATAGTGTTTGCTCATTTTGAGATTTCTATGACTCGTTTTTGTATTCGCTCATGATTTTTATTATTTTACCCTCTTCCCTGAGTTTAGTGGGAGAGGGGAGTGAGTTTTCTCAAGTCTATGTTCCATGTCACTGATTCTATCTGTGTCTCCTATGTGCTACCTCCAGCGTGGCTTCTAATCTGATGATTGCACTTTTCATCTTTTGATAATCCTTCCTGATCTGCGATTAATTTCTCATTATAACTACGTGTTCTGGTTTCATACACTAAAAAGACTTACTGGATTTTGTTGAGATTACTGACCAGATATTTAAAAGTTGCTTTTCTCCTTCCCTTCCACCCTCTTGCCTCCATCCTTCCCTTCTTCTTCATCATCATCATCTTCTTCTTCTTCTTCTTCTTTTTTTTTTTGGCAGCAAATTAATTTCCCTTGACTGTATAGAAAAGTTCCCTTCCTTTGAACTGCAGAAGATTTTTGTGCACCTTATACTGCTTCTCATATTTGCCTAGTTTTTCATGAGAGGGACCTTCAGGTCCACACTTAAGGAGAAAGGAGAAACAAAACCAGAAGGTGACCAGGCAGCTTGTGCATGTGTGTGTGTGTGTGGGGGGGGTGGCGGTGGGGGGCAGAGAAGCCGGGAGAGGAGCCTTAAGGATTATGAAAGGAGCAGAGTCTTTGGAGGGCATCTGTGGGGGGTTTTGTCACAGACACTAGAAACAAAACCCAGGGTCTCTCTATGACCACCCAGGACCCAGAGGTGTCATCTGTATAACACGGGGTATAAGGGAAGGCAGAGATTTTTTCCAACAATGTAAAAAGATGTCACTAAACATGGACCTGCAAAGGAGAGGTTTTATTCTGTCAATCACCAGTTGAGAGTTGTTTTGGCCAAGAAGCCCTGAGTTTGGGTTTTACAATCCACCATCCCATTCCTGCCTCAACTAGGGGAGACACATTCTAAGCTAATCCTCAGCCCTCTAATCATACGTCAAAAATATGTTCGATGACACTGTTGTAAGTGCTGGGGCTATAATGGTGAGTCATTGATCTCATGGCTATTACAACCTATAGGGTAGTAGTCAGATATTAGTCCAGTAATCGTACTAATAAATGAAAATAAAGGCTAATTGCAAACTGAGAGTGTGTAACTGGGGGTAGGCAGAGAGGTCAGGGTGTGCTTCCCAGAGGAAGTGACATTTGAGCTGTGATCTGAGGATGAACAGGTATTAAGTGAGCTGCAGTGGGTGGGGGCGGGAGAGCGCAGCGGGTGGAGGGAGTGTGCATGCAAAGGCTTTGGTGGAGGAAGCTTGAGCTGTTTGAGGAATCTTAATACATACCACTCCTGTGGTTGAAGTGCAGGTGCCAGGGCGGGGTGGTGCAAATAGGGAGTAGGCTCATAGTTAAGGGCCTGGACTTCCTCTTGAGGGCAAGCAGGGGCCCTGGAAGGGTTTCTTTGAAGGGTGGAGCTGGAGTGGGTGATGACTCTTTCAGGTTCTGCCTTTTAGAAACATTAACTCTAGAAGCAGAGAATCTCCTGGCTGGGGGAGCAGGTGCTGAGCCAGGTGAGAGGAGGAGAAGATTAGGGTAAGTCCCCAGGACATGAGAGTGAGGCCAGCTGTGCCCACTGTTGACGGGAGCGGTGGTACTTTTTTTTCCTTTGTGAAAACCAGCTACATATGTAGGGTGGTTTGTCTGAGTGTGTGGGGGGATGGATTAGGGAACTGGTTACTTATTTGGGCTCGCTGGCCTGTCCCTTGTTCATAGCGTGTGGGAAGATGATGTTCCCTGGCTGAATCCACAGCGTTGAGTCCTCAGGGTTGGTCACGGCCCAAGGAAGCCTGTCTCACAGCCTCTTCCAGTGCCTCTAGAGGCCTCCAGCAAGGGGACAGGAGCCCATCCTCTCATCCTGCCCTTGTCTGGAGACCAAACCCCTCTGACTTAGGGGGCACCTCAAGGGGTGAAGGTGAGGAGTGGTTTTACCAGGTTCTCCTCATCTTGTCTCCAAAACACCACCTCTCCCAGAGGGTAGTAGCATATCAGACTTCAAACAACTCCTTTAATCTGGTTCTGTCCACACTGCCCAGGGCAGAAATTCCTTGAAGCTCCTGACATGTCAGTAGTGCTCTGTCTACGTCTTCTGTTAGCTACTGGTGAGTGGAGGAGCTAGAAAGCTCTGCTTACACATCAAGGATTACAAACACAAAAACCTCACTCTTGAAACATACCTCCACATAGTCCTTCCTGAAAGACAAGCCAGTTTACACTGCTCAGAACAACAAATAAGAGTGCCTGCTCTGTTGCTTTGCTGGTTTTTTTTTTGAATGACTGCTACTTTTTGGGATGAACATGCTGTATTTTGTTTCTTGGATTTGTACTTGAGTGAGCTTGCTTATGTCTGTTCCGGTCACGAAGGGTTAATTTAAAATGTCCTGGTCCCCTCTGCAGAGTATGACTAATTACACAGGCTCTGGGAGATCTCTGAGCTCATTTCGAGGTAGATCAGAGATGACTTTTGGAAGTGTGTTCATCACTGGGTGGCTTCTGCGGGAGAAGTGATGGAGGGGCCCGTGCTTCCTCAGGACAAATTGGATGTTGGTGTGCAGTGAGAAAAATGACTCTTGGAATCTGCTCTGGTGTAATTTTTATTTTTATTTTTTTGTTTTATAACCAAGACTTGGTGTCACTAGAAAATTCAATAAATTAATGGACTCTGAAAAATCAACAAAATAATTAGGAGGTCATTTCTGGGTGAAAAGAATTTTTTTAAAAATTGAAGTTAATGTGACTGACTACGGGAGTTAGGCAGGTGACAGAGTGAGGCCAGCCAGGTCAGGGAGGTGGTCGTCAGAGGTGGGAAAGAAGCTGAAAATCTGGATAGTTACATGAAACTTGTTGGCAGCTAAATTCAAACCACTTACGCAGGTCAGATAAGACACATGCGTCATAGCCCATCAGTTTGCAGCGTTGGCCTGGATGGTGAGGTGAAGAAATTATTTTATCTCAGTGACTTACATCTACTTGAGATCCTCACCATAGAGGGGAAATTAAATATTGGGCCTCTCAACTTCAGGGTTTTGTTTCTCTTTCCTCATTGGGAGACCAGTATTTTCAAAACTGTGCTCCTAAAGGACTCTACGAGCAAAGTGGGGAAATATCGTCTATGTCCAGCCCATCAACCCAGCAGACAATGAGCACCAGGGAAGCCACCGAGTGAGCCATCAAGGCTGATGGTCGGCTGTAGCTACACACCTTCTCAGCCGCACGTGGCGTCTAGTGGAGGCTGCTGTGTAGGGTTGTGCAGGTTGTGCACTATTCAACTGCAGAGGCTCTAGTTTATATTGTAGACTATGTGAACAGAACCCCCTGGGGTTGTGCAGTGGAATTACACAAACCGTGTCAGAGACCAGATGTCCTATAGTCAGGAATGGACAGTGACATGCACGTTTGGATGTGTGCCTAGTGTATCTGAAGATATTCAGACTTAACTTTTCCACTCAACTGTGAGCTTGAGAAGAGGAAATTTGCCTTATCATCCTTCTATTTCCAGTCATCAGCATGGTGTTTGCTACACAGTAGACACACAATATTTTTTTCTCTGCATAAAACATTCAGCGAGCAACTGAAAGTATGCTTTTGGAGTTAGGGAGAAAAGTTAGATTCGGAGGTAGAGATTTTGAGTCATCAGTGACGTCTTGAGGTCGCTGGAGTAACTGGGATTGCTGAGAGACAGTGGGAGACAGGAACCTGGGCTGACAGAGAAAGAGAGAAGGAATTCACAAAGGAGCTTGAGGGGGACGGTCCGAGGTGTAGAATCAGGAGAGATGTTGTCACAAAGGCAAGGACTCACCAGTGCATCCCCATTGTCAGCACATGATAAACATTCCTAGTAAACACCTGCTAAATAAATAAATGAGCAAAGTAGTGGGTAGTGAGCAGTGTCGAGTTCTGCAGAGAATTCATGGAGAATGAAGATGGAAGCGAGGTCACTGGGTTGAAGAGAGGCAATTATAGAGTTGTTGGTGAGTCTGGAAGAGCAGTAGCAGTCTCAAGAGAGTCGTGGGGCAGAAATATGACTTGAATGGGTAAAAAGAATTAGCTTAGCTGTGTCTTTTTCCAGAGAGCTGTCCATGACTGCACCTGTCCCCCACC
>NW_007737322.1:0-9245 GCF_000696425.1 Galeopterus variegatus | reverse complement strand
AGTGGGTAGTGAGCAGTGTCGAGTTCTGCAGAGAATTCATGGAGAATGAAGATGGAAGCGAGGTCACTGGGTTGAAGAGAGGCAATTATAGAGTTGTTGGTGAGTCTGGAAGAGCAGTAGCAGTCTCAAGAGAGTCGTGGGGCAGAAATATGACTTGAATGGGTAAAAAGAATTAGCTTAGCTGTGTCTTTTTCCAGAGAGCTGTCCATGACTGCACCTGTCCCCCACCACTCCCGAAAGAGTTGAGGCACCTCTAGGCCCTGCCGTAACACCCTGTATTCAGCATCTCAGGAAATACTTACTACTCATGCGATGTGTGCCTGCTTGTCTCGTAGCCTCCATGAGTCTGTAAACTATGTGAATGTTGAGACTATAACGTGATTACTTTCACATCGGCCCTCATGTTGCACAGTGGTTTAAGTAGTGATGTAGAGTAGGGTGTTCATAAAACTTTTTTGATAATGGTCACTAAGGAAATAGGGAAAACTAACTGGCATACTGTGCAACAAATGTAGGATTAAAAAACACACAAATCTGTGTAAATGTATAGTGGAGAGAGAAATTGATTATTCTTGGGAGGGGCATTATTAAGGTTTCCAAAGGAGATTCACAGAGAGCCTCAACATTAGGCAGGGCTGAGGGAACAAGGTATCTATGTTGAGCTTCTTAAAATGCCACTTAAAAAAGAAGGTCATTTTCTTTTACCCTTTTCAGGCCTAAGACCTAGGAAGAGTAGCTTTCTTGAGATAAGCAAGAACAATGAGGAAGGTTTGGTAAGTCTGACCCTCAATAAAATAAAAACGGAGGGCAGAAACCCAGCGGGGTGTCCAGTGTCCCATAGAAACATTTATTGAACACGGAAAAATGCTCAAAATATATTGCTAAATGAAAAGCAGGCTACAAAATAACAAATATCATGTTTATTTCTAAGAAAAAATATTTTTCTTTTCGTTCGTGAAAAAATATGAGTTATTCTTAGAATAAACAGATATGTGGAAAATAAAAGCTTGCAAGGGCGTCTACGGAAATGTTTACCTGGTTACGGTGACTTTTCGTGCTTTGTGCTTTTCTTTCTTTCGGGGAGTTCTGTGTTAAGAAGGATTACTTGAGGAACAAAAACCACAATAAATCTAATTCAATATGAACATTCTCAATGTGGAGTCTTTGACTAACGTGCTTAATAACACGAAAAATGATGATGATATTTGCTAAGTGACAAAAGTAGATTGCAAAACTTGTCGCGTGTGGAGCGATGCCATGTTTATAGCAGTTTATGGGTCTGCACATCTGTGCACAGAAAAGATTGTGGTAATCTCTACTGGGTGAGCCTAGGGGTGATTTTTATATTCTTATTTTTTTTTCTATTGTAACAACTATAGTCAGTGTTGTAATAAAACTTTTTAAATTAATGAAAATTTCTGCTATAATATGTACATGTTACCGTGTAGTTAAAATGATTAATAAACATGAATGCCCATAAGTATGTCAGAAAAAGCATACAAATGAGGAAACATGTCTGCAGACATTTGGTAAGATTTTGCAGCTTTAACACTTCATGTTTGTTATCTTTTTCATTTCCTGATTATTCCTGACCATTTTATGTGTTAACTACAATAAAGCTCTGGAAAATGTGGAGACGAGAGCACGCATCTTTGATCATGTCACTGCCCTGCATCAAATCCCTCCATAGCTTCCTATTGCTATTGAATGAAGTCCAAACTCTCTAAGCAGATTCACAAGGCCTTTGATGGCCCAGCGTTGTCTGCCTCTCTGTCACCTCCTGTCCCCTGTCCCCTTGTCCCTGTGCCACTCTGGTCATATGCCCACTCTCTCCAGCCATCCTGGACTTCTGCACATGCCGTACACTTCTGGTACGTCCTCCTTCCTCCTTCCTGCACTTGCCTCATGATCTCCTACACGAAGTTGAGGTACCCCCTAAAATGTCAGTTCCTTTCAACTCTCTGCCACCCCATTTAGTCATTCTTATTTACATATTCCCTCAGCATTTTGTACATCTTCTATGAAAGTACCCAAGTCTCTGCTGTCATGTCTTGTTTAGCTGTGTATTTTACGCATTAGATTGTGTTTCTGGCATCTTGCTTGCTTGGGATTCCAAATGATTAGCACAATGTCTGCAAAGCCATAGGTGATCTGCAGAGATTTGTGGAGTGAATGAATGAGTGCATACCTTCAGGGCAGCCCAAAAAGGGAGAGTGTGAGGTTCCCACTCATCAGGCAGCCTTCAAGGATGGAGTGGGTGGAGACAGTTATAAAGGTCCCAAGGGCCTGATAGAAGAAAAGCTCAGGGAACCAGCCTGGGCTGGGGATAGTGGCAGTAGGCTTAGTCGTAGAAAGGCAGATCCCCGACATGGTGATGTTTTTGTTAGGACTTGAGTGAAGAGATCACCTGGCAGAGGATCCTGCACAGGCAAAGGCCTACAGGTTGAGAAGTGCTTGCTGTCTAGCATGACAGGGCCCAGACTGGCCAGGAGTAAAAGGAGGAGGGCAGATGGGGGAAGTGACAGAGAAAAAAGATTGTCGGTCCATATTGCAAAAGTTATTTAGCCACACACTTAGGGCTTTAGGCAACACAGAGCTATCCAAGATTGGTTTTCTTTTGAATGGATATTTAACAAGCAGCCTAATAATTGGAAATAATGCCAATTAACTCTCTGTCATCATCTCCATGTAACATCTATAAATTCAACACAGAGACATGCCATGATCTATATCAAAGAAAACCCAAAACATGCAAACAGCTTATTTGATCTGAAATACTAAGCCCTTTTAGTCAACAAATGTTACAGGAAACAAGCTTACAAATGACATTTACAGGCAGTGTCATTTGGGAGCTAAACCATTTCTGTTTTGCTAAAGCTCTTTAAAAAATTTATAGTGAGATCAACATTATAATGCAAATAAAGGGAGTTAAAAAAAAAAACCTGAACAAATAAAGAAATGTAAGCACTAGTTGAACACAGGAAGATACAGTGAGCCTTTGCAGGAGAATTGCTGGAGTGGAAGAGCCTCTTAAAAGTTTTTTAATGGAAGTAATACATGTTCATTGTAAAAAAAAGGAAATATAGAAACAAAGAAAGACATAAAGAAAGAAAACAGACAGTGCAAAGTTTTAAATTATTTCTTGTAGTAATTGCCTCCATGTCTGCATGTAGTATGCAAATACTGTTATTTCTTGATTTATCAACTGTGGGCATTATATATTGGTGGCCAGCTGTATTGGATGAGGATTTAACTGATTTCTTACTGCATCCGTTTTCTCTCCCTCATCTTCCTGCTATGATTATCTTATTATGTGTACTTATTTTTGCAATTTTCAGAACAAATTTAGGCCAGAATTTAAAATTTGAGGCTCTTTTGGAGAAGGAGGCCAGGGGGCCATAGGACGAATGAATGGCAGGTGAGGAAGGACAAAGACTTGGGGGCATCCTTCATGCTTCTCTTTCTCTTACAGCCCATGTCCAAAGCACTGGAAGATTCTCTTGGCTCTGCCTTCAAATATGTCCAGAATTAGGTCTTGTATACTGCTGCCTGTGTTGCTTCCATTCTGGTCTGAGCCCTGTGTTTTCCTGGCTGGACTATTATAATTGCCTTCTGATGGGTCTCCCTGTTTCTGCTCTTGCCTTTCTGCAAAAGGAGACATTTAAAATGTAAGTCACAGCAGATCACGTCTCTTTTCAGGACCCTACCATATCTCCCCATTCCATTCAGAGTCAAAGCCAACTCTCTGCCAACACATCTGGACCACAGCTACCACCCAGATTTTACCTCCAGTGCTCGCCCCCTTTCCCACTCTGTTCTACACTAGCCTGGATGTTCCTTGACCAATTCAAGCACACTCCCATCTCAGGGCCTGTGCGCATCGATCTGTCTGTCTGGAATGTCCTTCCTCCAGCAATCTGCATGGCTCATTCCTATTCCTGAGCTGGAGGAAGTGGGAGTAAACAAAGGAAATGGCAGAAGCAGACCAGTGTCTCAAGAAGCTCAGCAATGAGGGGAGGAGGAGAAATGGGCACTTAGGAAGAATCAGGACCAAAGGAGGCTTCTAACAATATGATGGCATCAGGCATGATTTTTGGCTAAAGTAGACGAAGCTATTGGAAAGGGAGAGTCTATAAATTAAGAAAGAGAGAAAATTAATGTGGAGAAAATCCCCTTAAGTGGGGAGAGGGCAAAGATCAAAAGCATGAGTGGATGAAATGAAATTAATTAACAAGTCACATCCAGGAGCCATAATTTTATTTATGAAAATCCAAGGGGACTGGAGCTAACTTAGGGGTGCAGAGGAGATAATCATGTGGGCTTGAAGCAAATCAGGTGCTGAGGGGAACAGGAGAGAGAGATGACTAGAGTTTCCCTGAATATTGGGGGACCAAGCAAAGCTAGAGGCCTCAAATTTGAAGTCTCCCCATGCACATCCTTGAAAGATTTATGTTTTTCCTTTTGCAATGCTCGGCATCCTTTTATTATAGTAATAATAATAACAATAATAATAACTGACATTTAGTAGAGGATTATCATTTTCCCCATTTTGCAAATAAGGAAACTGAGGTACAGAGAGATTACACAGTCAGCTAATAGTCAGTATTAGGCAAGATTCTCCAGAAAAACAACAGAACTAAGAGGATATTCATTCATCCACTCATTTATTAATTATAATGAATTGGCTCACATAATTATGGAGGCTGACAAGTCCCAAGATCTGCTGTCAGCAACCTGGAGACTCAGAGAGCTGACAGTGTAGTTAGTCTAAATACTGGCAAGCTTGGGAACCAGAAAGAGCAGATGCTTCAACGTGAGTCTAAAGACAGGAAAGAACCAATGACCCTGTTCAAAGGCTGTAAAGCAGAAGGAATTTTCTCTTACTTGTGGGAGAGTCAGCCTGTTTGTTTTATGCAGGCCTTCAACTGATTGGATGTGACCTATCCACATCAGGGAGGGCAATCGACTTTACCCAATCTGCCTATTCAAATGCTTAACTTATCAGGAACACCCTCACGGGCCCAGTGTGTGGAGCAGCAAAGAGCCCACACAACTGTGTTTTCCCAGAAGGGAAGTACATGTGGAGTCACCCCATACCCCCTTGGTTCTGAGCTGCTGCTGGATGTTGCCATTTGGGTTTGGAGTCAGGGTCCCACTGACCCAGCAGCTCCACACACTCTGGAAGAGAGTGCGGTGGGGAGTGCTCTGGCTGTGTGGATACATTCCCTCCTTCCCCCGGGAGCTCAGATCCCTGTCTGACCTAACACCCTGCCCCCACCTCAGTGGACAGTAAGCAAGGTCTGTATCACTCCTTTGTGCCAGATGCCTGGATCCACACTCTCTGATCCCAGGAGCTCAGAGGCCTGTCTGATGCTGTGAGCCTGCCAATACCAGTAGAGAATATGCCAGGGGTATGCCTAGATCCATGCCACCTTCCCCAAAAGCCCAATGTCCCCTTGACACAGTAGCTTACTCTTACCAGAGGAGAAGGAGCAGGGAGCAAGCCAACTCTTACTACCCAGAACCAAACCTATGAAGTCCAACATGACTATCAATATAAAACACTTCTATAGGTAAGAGTCACACACCAAGAAACATTCCAAAAATTAAAAGAAGCAACTACACCACCAGATGCCCAGACATCAATGCGGAGATATGAGAAGCATGAAAAAAAGGGAAACATGACTTCCTCAAAGAAGACTACGGTTCTCCAATACCAGACCCCAAATAACAGGAAACTGGTGAATCACCTTAAGAGAAATCCCAAATGGAGATATTAAGGAAACTCAACATGATGGATGAAAAAACTGACAGAAATCACAATGAAGGAAAAAAAAATTTTTTTTAAATGAAAGAAAAAAGAAAAGAAAAAAATCCAGGACATGTATGAGAAATTCAGCAAAGAGATAGAAATGATAAAAAAGAATTAAGCAGAAATCCTGGAACTGAAGAACTCATTCAATGAAATAAAAAAAATACAATTGAGAGCATAACATTTCTGAACTAGAAGACAGATTTTTGAATTAACACAGTTGGACCGAAACAAAAAGAAAAGAAAAAAAATTTTTTAAAATGAAGACAGTTCTTGGGGGGGAGGGGAGAGAGGGAGGAGGGAGGGAGGGGTTGGTGACGGGCCATAATAATCATATACAGTGTATATTGACAAAATAAAAAAAAAAATAATAATAAAAAATAAAAAAATTAAAAAATTAAAAAATTAAAAAAAAAATAAATGAAGAAAGCCTATGAGATCTTTCTGATAACCTTAAGCATACAAACATCCATATTATAGGTGTACAGGAAGGGGAAGAGAAAGAAAAAAGCATTAAAACCTATTTAATGAAATAGCCAAAAACTCCCCAAGTATTGGGAGAGATATGGTCTCACAGATTCAGGAAGCTCAAAGATCCCCAAACAGATTCAACCTAAAAAGGACTTCTCCAAGACACGTTATAGTCAAATTGTCAAAAGTCAAAGACAAAGAAAAACAGCAAGAGAAAAGTGTCATATCACCTATAGTGGAATACCCATCAAGCTAACAGCAGACTTCTCAACAGAAACCCTACAGGCCAGGAGAGAGTGGAATGACATTTTTATAGTGCTAACAGAAAAATCCTGCTAACCAAGAATACTATATCCAGCAAAGCTTTCCTTCAGAAATGAAGGAGAAATAGTATCTTTCCCAGACAAACAAAAACTGTTGGACTTCACCACCACAAGACCAGTCCTTCAACAAATTCTCAAGGGACTCCTACATCTTGAATCCAAAGAGAGATATATGTCACCATAAATACCCAAGAAAGAATAAAAACTGCTAGTAGAACAGATACACAAAAGACAGAAAGAAAATGTATCTTATCACTCCAGAAACAAACAAACAAACAAAAACAAACAGCAAAGACAAATAGTAAAAGGGCAAGAAAAGAACAAAAGGAATACAAAATAACCATAAAAAATTTAACGAAATGGCAGGAACAAAGCAATACCTTTCCAATACAACCCTGAATGCACATGGACTAAATTTCCCACTTAAAAGATATAGACTGGATGAATGGATCGAAAAACTAGACACAACTGTATGCTGCCTGCAAGAAACTCACTTCACCAATAAAAACACACATAGATTAATAGTGAAGGGATGGAAAAGACACTCCAGGCAAACGGAAACACCAAAGGAACAGGAGTTGCCATACTTATATCAGATAAAATAGACTATCAAACCAAGAACTACAAAAAGAGACAAAGAAGGACATTATATAATAATAAAAAAGATCAATGCAGAAAGAAGATGTAACAATTATAAACAAACAAACAAACAAACAAACAAACAAATATATGCACCCAACATTGGAGCACCGAGATATATAAAGCAATGGTTATTGGATCTAAAGGAAGAGACAGAGACAGCAAGGGACCACAGCAAGGAAAGGACAGTTAAGTACAGAGGAGGACATCAGTGAGAGAATATGGGAGGGCAGTGGGAGCCTGGTGAGGACCCCATGGAGCATGAAAATGAAGCAGGGAGGTGTAGAGGAGAAAGTCACTGGCTTCAGCTGCTGCCACATCTCTCAAACCAGGATCATCCAAGAGGAATTCTCTCTTGCAGTGGAAAGAATATGCATGGCTATGTGCACTTCCCAGCAGTAACTCTCCTCCTGCTCCTGCCCCAGCCCACCCCACCACCTCTACAGTTGCCTACCACTGTGTAGTCCCAGAGCTGTGGCCATTCTCCCCACACAGGAGCTTATCCTACACAGTGTACCCCACTGTATTACTGTGTGGTGCTGGGTGCCTGTGTGGTGCCAGCCTTCCAGCTGCCTGCATAGCCTCAGCTGCTTATGTGACCACAACTACACAACCACCAGGGCAACCCGGGCAACTTCACCCACATGCCTGGGTCTAGCCTTCCAGCTGCCCATGAGGTCCCCCCACTAACATGGACCCAGCTATCTAGCTGCCCCTACAGCCCCAACCTCCCAGCTGCCCATGTGGTTCCACCTGCCCATGTGATCCCAACTGACTATCCAGCCATGTGGCCCCACCTGCCCACAAGGGCCCAGCCATCAAGCCACCTGCATGGTTCCAGATGCCCTAGCCACCCATGTTGCCCCAGACATTTAGTCACTAGCATGATCCCAGCTGCCACAGCCACCGATTTGGCCCACTTGCACATGCAGGCCCAGCTATCTAGCCACCTGTGCAGCCCCAGCTGCCCTGTCTGCCCACACGGCCTCCACTGACCTGTGTGGGCCCAACTGCATGCATAGCCCAGCCACAGAGGTAGCTGCTATCATCCCCTGGAAATACTGAGTCTACAAAGAACTACTGAGTCTACCTAGAACAACTGAGTCTACCTGTAACTATTGAAACTACTGAGTCTGCCTGGGACCAAAACTAAAACACTCTACCCAATGGGAAATATATAACAAATCTATGGGAGGAAGTCTTTCTCCTCAAAAGCCACCCAGAGTAATAGAAGAAGCAACCACCAGCTGACTAGGCATCAACATAAGGATACTAGAAATATGAAAAAACAAGAAAGTATGACACCATCAAAGGAACAATATAATTATCAAATACCAGACCCCAAACAACAGGAAACCTTGATTTGTCTGAAAGGGAATTCTGAGTAACAATCTTAAAGAAACTCAGTGTGGCACAAAAAGACTCAGTTAGACAACACAATGAAATGAGAAAATCAATCCAGGACTTGAAGGAGGAAATCTACAAGGAGAGTAATACCGTAAAAGAGAATGTAGCAGAACTCCTGAAACTGAAAGACGTATTCAATGAAATAAAAACTGCAATTGAGAGTGTAGGTAGCAGGCTAGAGCAAGTGGAAGAAAGAATTTCTGAACTTGAAGATGGTCTGTTCTAAATAACACAAGCAGAGAAAAAAAAAGAAAGAAAGAAAGAAAAAAAGAAAAAACAATTTAAAAAATGAAAATCTAAGAGATCTAGCAGACGACCTTAAGTACACAAACATGCAAATCATGGGTGTTCCAAAAAGGGAGGAGAAAAGAAAAGGCAATGAAAATATATTCAATGAAACAATAGTGGAAAACTTCCCAAGTATTGGTAGAGATACAAACTTTCAGATTCAAGAGGCTCAAAGATCCAAAACAGATTCAATCCAAAAAGATCCTCCCTGAGACACATTGTAGTCAGACTGTCAAAAGTCAAAGACAGGGCTGGCCCGTGGCTCACTCGGGAGAGTGCGGTGCTGATAACACCAAGGCCCCGGG
>NW_007737321.1:43677-54341 GCF_000696425.1 Galeopterus variegatus | reverse complement strand
CAATTCCCCAGGTTTGATCTGCTCAAAGGAAGGTGGCCCCTTGGATGCTCATACCCGTTTCATAGATGTTTTTATTCTTCAAAGCGTTTTAAAAGCTCCTAGGTAATACTGAACTCGGAACATGGGGGGCTGAAGCTTGTTACCAAAACTTGGTCCTAGAATTACTCTCTGTCAGTGAAACTTCAGTGAGAATTTGCATATAAGAGGGGCGGATCAGTCACCTGAAGAAGTGTAACCTTGAACAGAGTCCTGTAAGTGTCTGAGGACATCTAGGGAACTCCACACCAGTCAACGGTTCAAGGGCCTCGGCTCCAGGTAGGTCATGGTAGACTGCAGGGACCTGCATTTCAAACTAGTACCCCATGTGAATGTCAACAGGCGGCCAATCACCCTGGAGCACTGGGTCCTCTCTGAGAGGTATGGCTGGCAGGTGACGGATATTAGCTAAGAAAGTTGGAACCTGTCTGAAGAAAGGAAGGGAGCAAAGGGAGGGGGTGCCCCTCATACAGTGCTGGTGAGAATGGAAAGTGGTACAGCCACTGTGGATGCCAGTTTGACAGTTCCTCAAAAATTTAAATGTAGAAATTACCATATGACCCAGCAATTCCTCTCCTAGGTATATACCCAAAGAAACTGAAAACAGTTCCTCAAATACATGTACACACATTTATAGCAGCACTATTCACAACAGCCAAAAGGTGGAAACAACCTGAATGTCCACTCATGGATGAATGCATAACCCAATGTGGCATATTCATACAATGGAATGTCATTGAGCCATAAAAAGGAATGAAGTGCTGATACATGCTACAACATGGAGAACCTTGAAAACATTATGCTAAGTCAAAGAATCCAGGCACGGAAGGTGACATATCATGACTCCATTTATATGAAATAACCAGAATAGGTTTATCCATAGAGATAGCAAACAGGGAGCTGGCCAGTGAGCTCAGTTGGTTACAGTGTGGCCTTACAACACCAAGGTCACAGGTTTGGATCCCCCTACAAGCCAGCTGCTCACCCCAAAAAGATAGCAAGCAGATTGGTGGTTGCCAGGAGCTGGGGGGAGGAGGGAATGGAAGTAACTGCTTAATGGGTATGGGTTTCCTTTTGGGGAGATGAAAATGTTTTGAAACTTGAAGAAGTGATTGCAACACTGGGGATGTACTAAATGCTAAATGTCACTGTTCATTTAAAAATGGTTAATTTTCTGTTATGTGAATTTCACCCCAATAAAATAAGAAAAAGGAGGGGGGAACAGAGGGTGCCAAGATCAAGGAATTGGCGGGATTATCCAGCGCTGCCCAGAGGAAACAGACAAAGATCTGTGGGCATGAGAACACATCTTTTAAGACAGGGAAAGGTTGTCAGGCTTCCCCACGCCTCCTGGGGAAATGTCCCTCAGACTCTCCAATCCCTTTGCTCTGACTTCATAACTCACCAGCAACCTTATGATTATTAATGTGGTCCCCCATGTATGAAGGAAATGGCTGTGACAGGCAACAGAAAGCCCACCTCCCCTCAATAAAGTACTTCACTGGTTTTGTGGAATACACACGACCTCTAATGAGCCTGCTGCCTGGGAGTAGACAGTACTACTGGTGTATCATTGTGAGAATTGCTTATTTGCTCAGCAAACATTTAAGTGCCTTCTGTATGCCAGGTACTGGTTTTAGGCTGTGGGAATTTGGCAGTGAACGTGATGCCATCATGAGGCTGACATTCTAGTGATTAAATCACACATGGGATGAGCTTAACATAGTGATGGGCACAAAGAAAGATTCAATAAATGGCAGCTATTATTGTTAGTATGAGTGATATTGTGATAATTGTTTTTTTCAAAGGCTGGCCAGCATGGGGATCTGAACCCTTGACCTTGGAGTTACAACACCATGCCCTAACCAACTGAGCTAACCAGCCAGATCAGTATTGTGATAATTTCTGAGAATTCTCAGTCCCAGCAGTGGGGACAGCTACTTCCTCCCTCAGATTAGCTGTCTGTGCCTCTTCCTGAGAAGTGGCACCTGTACCCGCTCCCACTCATTCCTTCCCTTGCCCACCAGTGAGTGTCTCCAATACTCCACAGCAAGAAATCCACCCTATAACACTACTCCAACTTTTTTTCATGACCATGTGATTTACTGAAACAATCACGGAATGCTCATAAACATATACATGTTTCTCATGAAAAATTATTTTTTAAAGTTGGAATTATAGGACTTGGTTCTTTTTTTTTTTTTTTTTAAAGATAACCAGTAAGGGGATCTCAACCCTTGACTTGGTGTTGTCAGCAACACGCCCTCCAAAGTGAGATAACTGGCCATCCCTATACAGGGATCCGAACCCATGGTCTTGGTGTTATCAGCGCCACATTCTCCCAAGTGAGCCACGGGCCGGCCCTTAGGACTTGGTTCTTGACCAAAGGCCAGTGTGAGTAAGAAACAAAGGTGGGGGCGGGTGGTGGTGGTGGATGGGGATCGTGGTCTAGCATACCCCACCTGAGCTCTACAGCCACACTTTGTTTCTGAACCAAACAGCAGTATCCACCAAGAATCACACGAGATCGTGAGCAGGGTATCCCTACTCGACACTTTTTCTCTTGACCCTGACCCTCGTTGGTCTAATTTACCACTTTGCATGTTGTGGACAATTTGTTAGTTGATTTTGTCTAAACATATGCAGAGGAGGATGAGAGAGATGTTTGGAAGGGGGACAGGCGGGGCTTCCAAGGTTCTGATGACATTCTGCTTCTCAATCCAGTTACACGGTTGTGGTCATTTGTGAACATTTGTCAGCTGTATACTCATGATCTCTATGTGTATTTTCTGTATACATATTTTACTTCAAGCAAAAATGAAAATGAAAATAGGGCAAGTGTGCTAAGATACCTGTACAAAGATGCTTTTCAAGAGCTCTTTATGATATTAAAAATTGGAAACTTCTTGCATGTGTAAAAAGGATTGGTGAGATAACTTTTAGTTGACACATAAAATAGAATATTATGCAATCATTAGGAATGTTGATAAAGATGTATGTTTATTCACGTGGAGGTATTAAGTAAACAATATAATGTGAAATAAGTTAGAAAAGAAAGTATATTCCAAAATATTAAAAGTGATCATCTCTGGGTAATATAAAAATATGCAAAATATTGCTATTAATAAAGTTAACTAATCTGAACCCCTATTTCCACAGATTCTCATTCAGGCTTCCCCTGAACCCAACCACAAACACCTCCCCAGGTTACTTTTTATGCATAGCCTGGTCCCTACTGTTTTGGGGGAGTGGGGATCTTTGAGAATCTGATGTCAGCTATGGATCCTCTCCCCTGAAAAACAAATGGACGCTCCAAATTTTGGATCCAATTTTGGGTGTGTGGTGGGGGTGGGTTCCATGACTGCAGGTAAGAGTTAAGAACCTTTAATGAAGAATCAGAGGTCAAAACTTCCTCATTTCCCTCTCGTTCCTAATTTTCGTCAGAAGACACCATTTCTTCCATCTCCCTAAAGGCGGAGAGCCTCTGCCAGGCAGCGCAGGTGTTGCCAAGGCTCCAGCACACATCCCTCTGTACTTCTGTCTAGTTACTGGTGGCATCCTGAGGGGCTCCACCAGTGGGGTGTGCAGGCAGCAGGTCTGCCAGGCGGTAGCCCCGGGCTGGCTCTGAGAACTTGCCTGGGCTGCACAGGGCTCTTCCTGTCCCCTCTGTTTGCAGGACAGCTTTCAGACTGTGGCTTCTCCCGTGCCCTCCCTGCTATGGTCCAGAGCTCGCAACCTGCCTCCTGGGCCGCACAAGTCTAGCAAAGCTGCTCCAGCATTCCGGCCCTCCCTCTTGTCAGCGTCATCAACTACAAAAGTCCTCATGTTTATCCTGCAAACATATTTCATTTATGCTGATCTGAGTACCTAGAATGAGAAGAGAATATTTCATATAGTCTAAACAGGAATGGAATCAAAGTGGTGGCTTATACGGTGTAAGGTGGGTTCCACAGTAGCATAAACTTCAGGGCCCCAAGAACATTTTATCAACAGATCTTACGAGGAGATTTCCTCTTTTTGTGTGTACCTCTAAAAGTCACAGATTGCTCAAGCAGCGGACGGTTACAAGGCTTCTGAGAGAAAAAAAGCAGTCAAGAGGCACGTCCGTTTGGGAAAAAAGGAGTCTGTGGCCTTGGCCACCAGGTGGCGTCACAGACCAGCCTGGAAGAGCAGCTCATCCCAGAAGCCACATCCCTGTAGACAGAGCTCCCGCTCTTCCTTGGCCTCCACTCCAGGGGAAGGGCCAAGCTTTTTGCCAAGAGGACTGGCACCCTGAACCTGCAACATCGCCACGGCCTACTGACCCTCCCTCCTCTGCCCTCCCCTCCTCTCTGACATTTGTCCCCAGTCCTGCCTGGAGGAGCGCCTCGTTCCTGTTCCCTGGTTGCTGCTCCTCTTGGTCCCAGAGCCGAACTGCTGGATAGGATGAACCAACGTAAGAGGAAGTAGAGCAGGATAGATTTTTCTTAGCCCTGGCATAATAAAAAGAAAGCCCAAACACTTTTCTTTTTTTTAATGTCTAAGATTAAAAAACCCCAAATCCGACAACCAACCACTGAAACAGTCCACTGGCACATCAGCGATGGGCCTGGTCTCGGGCTCCCTTTCCCGTGCTGTCCTGGACAAGCGGCGCCTCCCGGGTGGCTTTCAGGCCCGGTCCCGAGAGAGCCCAGTGGGGCTGGACACCGTCCTCGTCTCTATCCCAGCACCGGGACAACCAAGGACCCCACCTTTCAGAAAGGCCACCAGGAACTGCTTTTAAAACATGTGGTCTCACCAGGAGGAAGTTCTCCCTTGAGGCTGAGCTGAAGGTTATTTCTTGTGAAGAAACTTCATTTTATTGCCTATAAAATGAAAATGAGAACACGTCACCAGGCAGACAGAGAAGACTGAGTCCAGTCTTGCCCTTTTCAACCCAGGTGTGCTGTGGACAACTGCGGCCCCCTACTCCACCCCCCAGGAGCCTGTCCCTTGCTCTGGAAAAGTTGAGGGGGCTCACCCTTTCCAGGGTTGTCCCCTCTGGGCTCCTCAGGCACGTCCCTGCCCTAATTCAAGGGATCTTCCTCAGACTTGTGTGTGTGTGGGTGGGAAGTCTGCAAGGAAGACCCGCAGAGCTGTGTAGGAGGGAGGCTTCTGCAATGGCGATAAAGGAAGCACAGACTGTCACACACCCCTCAGCAGCACAGGGTCACGGGCCTCCTGCCGCAGCTCTTTCTGACTGGGGCCTGCTCCCTCCCTCCTCTTTTTCTGCCATCTTCTGCTTCCTCCTCCCTTTTCCACTAAGGGCCTTTTTACTGGTGAAACCGCAGTCCTCCTACTTCCTACGTTCCTGCTTCTCAGGGGAACTGGGAGGCCCTCCCTAGCTTCCTGCCAGACACTCTTCTGTGGTTCTAGTCGTGCTGCCTGGGCTCAGTTCCCCAGAGGACTGAAGAGCGGAGGAGAGAACGGTGGAGGCGGACAGAAGACAGCCTGGGGCCCTCTAAAGCGGGGCAGGGGTGGGGGTGGTTTGTTTCCACTCTGGGGACGAACAGGAGGTTAAAATGCTGTCTGCTTGAGCTCTGCACTATTTATGGCTGCTCCAGGGGAGGGAACTGGCCAAGACCCCACAACAGACTTCACAGGAACAAAGGCTGGTGATGGGGATGAGACTCCGGGGCCTTACCTAGTCCCTTCAGGAACTTATTGACACCGCTATGCTCTCCACTGGGGAGAGTTTCCAGATACTCTTGGGCTCGGACCTCAAACAGACCTGTTGAGAAGAGAAACCCCAGCCACTTTAGTTCCTTGTCTTTGCACTTCTAAACATATCCATTTCCTCAGTGCCACAGAAAAGGGAAGTCTCACTTCTGAGATGAAGCTGCTCCTGTAAACGTGCTCTGAACCATGAGGTTTATGAGGGGATTTATTACTTGTAATTGCTCAACCTTGTTTAGTAACTGTCTTTGGAAAGCTATAAAGCTCCCTCACCCATGAAACCCTATTTTTATTCAACAAACACCTTCTAATCATCTACGCTGTGCCAGGCACGTGGTTTTAAAAATGAACCAGACAGTCCTGGCTCTTGAAGAGCTCCCATTTCCTCACATTCTCCCACAAGAGGACCCAGGCCAAGTGGCCTGGTTTCCTGGGAATCCATCCATGAGCTGAGGAAGGCTGGACAGGCCCTTTTACGGGTCCTCCAGCTCTAACCCCCAGGGCCTGAGCCTCAGGCACTGGCTTCCTTTCTGACTGATCTGTGGACAGAGGATTCCTTCCTTGTTACTTTCAAGCTTTTACGTTTCCCACCTCTCTTATCAAATAGTTATCTGTAACAGATATTTAAATGTACCCAGCAGACTTCTATTTAAAAGAATCCTCTCATCAGGTGCGTCCCGCCACTCAAACTGTCTAATCAATTTCCTTTTGTCCCTGCAGATCCCCCTTATCACAATCACCTGAAATGTGGCACGCTTACATCTTTGCTTTGCAAACACCTGTGGAAACGAAGGGCTTTGGGGCCCTTAACTCAGTCTCATTGCCTTCACCGCACTGGAGTACAGAAGGCTGGGGCCAGGGGCTCACCTAGAACTTTCCCTGGTCTCTGCGCAGCCGCTCCTTGGGGGTAAATGCCTTGCCCCTAACCAGATTCGGCTCCCATCTGTAATGACCTCTACCAGCATTTCTAGGTTTTAGATTCCAAAAGGGATTAAGGTGATATAAGAAAGAAATTGGAATGATTTCTCTCACTTCCCACTCCCTAACCCTTCCTCTTCCCCAGAAGCATGATTGAACCCAGGCAGANAGTCTCACTTCTGAGATGAAGCTGCTCCTGTAAACATGCTCTGAACCATGAGGTTTATGAGGGGATTTATTACTTGTAATTGCTCAACCTTGTTTAGTAACTGTCTTTGGAAAGCTATAAAGCTCCCTCACCCATGAAACCCTATTTTTATTCAACAAACACCTTCTAATCATCTACGCTGTGCCAGGCACGTGGTTTTAAAAATGAACCAGACAGTCCCGGCTCTTGAAGAGCTCCCATTTCCTCACATTCTCCCACAAGAGGACCCAGGCCAAGTGGCCTGGTTTCCTGGGAATCCATCCATGAGCTGAGGAAGGCTGGACAGGCCCTTTTGTGGGTCCTCCAGCTCTAACCCCCAGGGCCTGAGCCTCAGGCACTGGCTTCCTTTCTGACTGATCTGTGGACAGAGGATTCCTTCCTTGTTACTTTCAAGCTTTTACGTTTCCCACCTCTCTTATCAAATAGTTATCTGTAACAGATATTTAAATGTACCCAGCAGACTTCTATTTAAAAGAATCCTCTCATCAGGTGCGTCCTGCCACTCAAACTGTCTAATCAATTTCCTTTTGTCCCTGCAGATCCCCCTTATCAGAATCACCTGAAATGTGGCACGCTTACATCTTTGCTTTGCAAACACCTGTGGAAATGAAGGGCTTTGGGGCCCTTAACTCAGTCTCATTGCCTTCACCGCACTGGAGTACAGAAGGCTGGGGCCAGGGGCTCACCTAGAACTTTCCCTGGTCTCTGCGCAGCCACTCCTTGGGGGTAAATGCCTTGCCCCTAACCAGATTCGGCTCCCATCTGTAGTGACCTCTACCAGCATTTCTAGGTTTTAGATTCCAAAAGGGATTAAGGTGATATAAGAAAGAAACTGGAATGATTTCTCTCACTTCCCACTCCCTAACCCTTCCTCTTCCCCAGAAGCATGATTGAACCCAGGCAGACAAGGACAGGGTAGGAGGGAAAGAAGAGGGAACGAGGGAGGAGAATGGGGGGGGGGTGAGATGAACTGCAAGCCCCCTAGGTCCAGGAGAGGCTGCTGCTGTCCTACCAGCCCCCCTGCGCCAGCCTGCTCTGCCCTCCCCTTCCACACTCTGTGGAGAGGGGGCAGAAAGATGGCAGAGGGGACGAAGGAGGCCCGAGGGAAACGAGAAGGGGGCAACAGAGAGAGGAAGGAAAGGATGTTCTTGAGAATTTCATTAAGTTGGAAAGAACGGACCAGAAGGAGACCTTGCTGCAGACACTGAAATGTGGTTGTGGGAGAGGCCAGCAGGGCGAGGCCTGGTCTCACCAGCTCAGAAGTGGCACGGATGTGTGCTCTGCAGAGGAGGCTGGAGTACTGCTCCCTTGTGTCTGTGCCCTTGCCCCTGAGCCGCCTGGAGTCTGGGCAACTCTAGCTTACTTGGCCCCAACACAGACGGTGCCCCTAACCTTTCACATCCTGCCGGCGCAACTCCCGCTCCTGGATGAAACCCCGAAACGTCTGGGTCTCCATGAAGACCTCCAGGAAGCGGCGCAGGCTCTTGGAGGAGACAGCTTTGCGGAAGGCCTCTCGCTGCAGGGTCCTCTCCTCACGCTCGCCTGACGTCAGGAACAAGGAGTAGTGGCCCACAATCTCCACGAAGAAGCGGACAAAGGCTTCAGACACCACCTCGTTCAAGGGGCTGGACTCGGGGCCTGAGCAAGGGGGGAACGGCCAGGAACAGTGAGGGCAGATGGGCTGGGCCAGAGCCTTTGGGAAAAGCCCACTAGTAATCAAAGTAACTGCTAGTTCCCTTGACGAACTGTGATTATCAGGGAAAAGGTTACCCTAAGTGATTAAGTCATTTCTTTCCCTCCTTTCAATAGATATTTTAGGGCCGGATGGGGGAGGTGGGACAATTTTCCCCACAATTCACTGTTAGAATAAATCTAGATAAAGAGGTTGAGCTCTCACGTTCTCTCTTTATACCCTCTTGCCCATTTTCCTACCTAGCCCAGTGCGAGAGGAACGGCTGGCCTCTGGCCACCTGCTCCCTGACGTAGCGCTGGGAGAGGGAGATGCAGTCAGGGAGGTGGTTGAGCATTTACCGTGCTTGCAGTCTGGGGGCCCTTCATCCTGGTCACAAGCCAGGTCATTCCTTTGTTCCAGAATGTGTTCGAGGGCTACCTGAAGCTTCCGGGGCAGAATGGAATCCTCGTCATCCATCTGTGAAGCAGAAGTGGCAGGTGGGCCGTTGCCCCAGTGCTTGGCTCAGTTCCCAGTCTTGTGGAAGGAACACAACTTAGAGCCAGAGGTCTCAGGTTTAAAACTTGATTCTACTTTTTATAAGCTGTGTATGCCTCAGTTTCCCCATTTGCTAAACGGGCTACCAATCAATATCTACCTCATCATGAAGATTAAATGCAATAGAATTTCTTTCTTTCTTTCTTTCTTTTTTTTTTTTTTAAGATGACCGGTAAGGGGATCTTAACCCTTGACTTGGTGTTGTCAGCACCACGCTCACCCAGTGAGCCAACTGGCCATCCCTATATAGGATCTGAACCTGGGGCCTTGGTGTTCTCAGCACCACACTCTCCCGAGTGAGCCACAGGCCAGCCCTTGCAATAGAATTTCTTTTGAAAGCACTTAGCACTTAGTGGATACTCAACAGATGTTTTCTGCTGCTCTCGTCCTGTACAGTAGCTTGTGCTCCTTGGGGGACTCTAGCCAGGGCAGATGACCAGTGAGATCCAAAGCTGGCTTTATGATCTGGGCCTCAGAGCAGGAAGGCCCTGGGGAAAGGCCTACCCTGAGGGCCTCTGGGAAATGCAAGTCATGGTAAAACAACATTAACCCTAGTGAACTTCTCAGCAGTGTGGCAAGTGCAAGTTTAGAAGCAATCCATCAGAATGCCAGAAAACCTTTCTGTAATTACTCTCTGCAAGATCTGATAGGAGTCAGGCTTCTCTGGCAAATGATAAAAGGAAAGTAAACATACATTACTTTCTCTGATAGTGAAAGTACGTAATTTATGATCATTAAGGAAAATACATGAAAGTATCAAAATATTTTAAAATCACTCATAATCTGTCTCCCTTTAAGTCTCCCTCCTCAAGACACCAGCATCAGTGTTTTGATGAGTTTTTCTTCTAATCTTTTTAAGATGCATATACAAGAGTACTTCAAAAAGTTCTTGGAAAAATAGAACTAA
Organism: Galeopterus variegatus; assembly: GCF_000696425.1. Taxonomy (NCBI): domain Eukaryota; kingdom Metazoa; phylum Chordata; class Mammalia; order Dermoptera; family Cynocephalidae; genus Galeopterus; species Galeopterus variegatus. The sequence goes on along the minus strand of NW_007737321.1, from coordinate 44,351 downwards.
AGATAATACGAATATTTCCACAAACTTTTTGAAGTATCCTTGCGTGTGTGTGTGTATATACACACACACATAGTTGTCCCTGGATATCTGTGTGGGATTGGTTCCAGGACCGCCTCCCCGATATGAAAATCTGAGTATTTGTATCAAGTCCCTGATACAAAATGATGTAGTGTTTGCATATAACCTATGTACATCCTCTCATATACTTAAATCATCTTTGATTACTTACAATACCTAATACAATGTAAATGCTATGTTAATAGTTGTAATACTGTGTTTAGGAAATAATGACAAGGAAAAAACTCTGTACATGTTCAGTACAGAACCAATTTTTATTTTTCAATTTTTTTTTTTTTTTTTAAAGGTGACCAGTAAGGGGATCTTAACCCTTGACTTGGTGTTATCAGCACCACACTCTACCAAGTGAGCCACAGGCTGGCCCTATTTTTCAAGTATTTTTGATACACAGTTGAATTCATGGAGAAACCATGGATATGGACTGCTGACTGTTTTCTTTTTTTTTTTTTGTCTTTTGTCTTTTTCCGTGTCCGGCAACGGATCGCAACCCTCAGTGTTGCCCCCGTACCGGACCGGGGACCGGCAACGGGATCGCAACCCTCGGTGTTGCTCCCGCGCCTCGCTCAGCCAGTGAGCGGGAACTGGTCTGTATGCAG